>NC_079378.1:12985159-13225159 GCF_021018895.1 Seriola aureovittata | reverse complement strand
CCAAAGTAACAAAGTGCTTCACAACCAGGAGCAAGAGCAAAGAATAGATTCAAACAAACTAATTCAGTTACTCAATAATGAGAGCAGCTATAAGTTTTAATCACACTAGAAAATGTATTTCATCCCTGTATATTATGTATTGTCAAAGTCTTCGCTGGAGTTATTGTTAATCTTATACATATTCACAGTTTATTAGAAACAATATTTTGACTTCTGAGTAAAAGAATTATAAAAACTGAAGCCTTATGAAAACTGTATGAAATCATGACAGATGGAATCAAAAATATTAAAGTCTGCTTATTATAATATTGTTTTATTTTAATACCTTAAGATCAATTAAACATTTTAGAGCAGATAGTCAACAATTGGCATCAAGAGCATTTTGGGATGAAACCCATCAGTTCTTCACACAGGCGAGGTAACAGCACCTCTTTAAGAAGAAGAACCAAAGAGACAGGTTTTTTTTCTCTCTTCAGCTTATTAGAACATTTTATCGTCTGAAAAAAATAAAATCACTGACATATGTTTTGTCCTTCACGTTATTATCTCATGTCTGTATATTCTTAGAAAAACCTGAGGATAAAGCGACTCAAAAACAACAGAAAAAGTCAGGAGCCACTGATGCTGCCAAATCCTGACTCGCTGAGATGTTTTGAAATCTTACACTAAATATCCTCTCTAGTCTCATCAAAACTCATTACCTCTCCTCATATACATAATCCTCATTAATCCTACTTGTACTCATGAACAACGTGTGAAAAAAAAAGAAAAAAAAACTCTTTGAAATGAGAGTCCGCTTCATTCCAGCTTTGGCGCCTCCGGACAAAAATATCTCAGGAGACCATTAAAAAATGTCAAATTCAATTATGCCTTTCTCTCTGTTGCATCTTAAAAGACATCACACACACACACACACACACACACACACACACACACACACACACACACACACACACACACTTATGTAAAAACTGAATGAAAGGAAGAGGAAGTCCTGAGGGCTTTGAAAGCATGATTGGGAGAAAGCTCTTGTGCTGGTGAGAAAGGAAAAGGTGAATAACAGGCCCTGGTAGCCGGCAGCCAGCACAAAGTGGAGTGGAGAGCTCCATTCTCCCTGCCAGAGAGGGAGACCCCTTACAGGGGGTGGGTGAGGGCCCAGAGGGCCCTCGGCAGCCCGGGACCTATGCTTAATGAGAAATTCCTGGGGATTTAGAGGGGCGCAGAGGTCTTCATTTTCTCACTGCGCCCACAGGCCCCCGGTAGCTGGGTGGTGAGGGTTCTCTTTCAGCCCTGAAACGTCCCCAGAGGAAGGGAGAGCCCCCCCATTCAACAAGAGCAGGGGCCCGCCTGCCTGCTGGATTATGTATATGAGATGTGGGTTGTAAGATCACAACCTGCCACCTTCTGCACACTGCAAAAAATGTCAACAAGTCATTTAAAGCTGCACCTGCCCTCACAAAGTGGGGCTTCAGCAGGGAGGAGCATCCCATCCCCACTAATTATGATGCAGTACATTCACACTGAAAAATGTCCCCACATATTAAGTTTAGAGAAAAACATGGGACATGTGCCAAGATTCAAATTCTTGGCCAAAACAATTAAGTCCAGGGAAATACACAGCCACCATATGAAGCCAGGATAAATCATGCACACAACTCCAAATGCTATTTTTGTGGATCTTTGTTCCCTACTTATTATTTCATGGGCAGAAAATGTGGCGGGAAGTATGATAAAATAAAAATACAATGTCATGTGAAACCTCTTTTCAGTAACTGCGCAAATTATCAAACTTAGAAGCATCTCACTTTTACAGAGAAAGTAATATGTCCATTTGTAAAAGATATAAGGCAAATAAAAACACAGTTCCCTACCTAACACACAGATGACAAACTCAAAATACGGATGTGGGACAAGATTGAACCAACACAATGTTGTATTGTGCTAAATGATCACTGTTAGCATCCACAGCCATTTTCATCCCAACAGCGTGTTCTGTTGTGTTTCCTGTATTTTCACGGTGCCCTCTGAACCCCTCAGAGACAAAACTGCACCCCCTGCTGTACAATATCAACACCAACAACAAGACTGCTGTCAGGGAACTTTCATTATAGTGGTTTTATTTTCCATTAGTTCAATTAATATTTTTTGCTTTTACCACCTGGTTACACATACATAAGCAAATAATATTGAGAAACAAAATGGGAATACAGGAGCAATAGTTTTATTTAACATTTTAGATTTCGTTACACACCGTGGAAAATTAATTTTAACAGCAACAACAAAAGTGAAAATGTAAATTTTACTTACAAGTACTTCGATTCTCACTCCACTTTCTATCATGATAAATGTGGATTTCTTAAATTGATAACGATGCTTTATTCTATTAAGCTTGATGAAGACGAAGAAGTTCAAAAATTGTGTTTTTAATAATTATTTTTCCAGGAAACATCCTTGCATGGCAGCTACAGTATGGTTATGGTATCCCCAAGTTTAGGGAAATGTGGTCATGGCCACAAAAGCTGCTCCACATTTTCAGTCACAATCTGCATTGGCACTGCAGGAGGTGGAAGCATTGGCATTGGCAAACGGTTTGGTGCAGCATCATCAAATACCACTTAAGAGATCATGAACAGCAAAGTGGACCCAAAACTATAGACTCACTGACGTTAGACCTTTCTCTTCTCTCATCTTTGGTTTTAATCAACACAGGTTAACAAATGTTGTCTGATGTTGAGGCAGAGGGATCAGTATTTAAAGCTACATCGTGAATTTTCAGTGCAGGAACGAAATTCAGCAACAAGCGAGCTGGCTGTCACTAATGGATGAAATATAACGAAAACCTGCATTTGTTTTGAGAGCAGATTAAAAACTCCAACCTTCCTCCACAAGGCCTCCTCCTATCGAGCGTCAGGATCCTGCCAGTGTAAAGCTCTCCCCGACCCTGCCTGATGTGCAGAACCTATTGCTGATCTCTGCAGAGGGAATCATCTCCACACTTTCACACCAGCTACTGTAGAAACCAGACTAATTAAATGGGACTCCACATGAGTATATGAAGCTCTTCAACTGGAGACGAATGACTGAGTGAATAAACGAGAACAGGTTGAGTGCAGCGAATCACTTCAGCGCACTGACAGACAATTGGCTCTTTTAGTGAAACGTAGAGTTTAAACAGTGAAAACTGAAGAACTTATCAAATGAATCTCATTCTTTTTTGCTCTGTGGTTGAAGGGGAGTGGAGGCAGATCTCGCCTTTGCGGGAGTCAATTCTCCAAGTGTCTAATTAGAAGAAAGAGCGGGGGCGTTGAGGTGCCGCTGGGATGCAGCTGCCCCCGTCAGAGGCTCCCAGCACCAGGCCTTTGGACCTGCTCTGGCCTTGGGCCCCCCGGCTGAGACTCTCTTACAGCTGGCCCCTCGGCTGAGCTTCAGAGCCACAGGGCCGGGGCGTCGGACATTGTGTTGAGAGAGCTCTTGCTGAGGATCGACTCGGCTGCCGACACAAACAAACCCCAGTCGGCTGTTTGACGGCTTCACAGGTACAGAGACGGCGTCCTCTCTCTGGGACTCTACTCCTCAGGAAGCCAGTATTCATGGCGGAGCATTAGGGGAGCAGTGCAGCTTTGAGGAAAGCTTCTCCCATTTAAGTCTGAATTCACATCTTTAGTGTTTCACTGACAATGATGTCCATGGCCCCTTACGGCGGGTGTTGGCCTGGACTGACCTCTGCCAAGACACAGTGAGCTACTTTAAAGTGATATAACTTTCAAGTACTATAAGTTTCAAGTTCTGGTATTTCTTACTTTCTCACTTGGTAGAATTACTCCGATATGGTTGAAAGCTGACAAGGAATGTTAATAGCACGAGCTTTTAACTTCTTTTTCCATCATTACTCTCAGTTAGGTTAGGTTAGGTTTGAGATCTGGTTTTAAAAAGTCCATAGTGACTTCAGACATGCTTATTTACATTTAACCAAAACCACCAGCTTTCCCTAACCTTAACCAAAATGCTTTCGTTGCAGAAACCTAACCACAGACAAGACTCAGGATGTGAACCCCATCCACCCTGAACACCTCCCTCTGAACATAAAGCAGGCAGCAATTACACTTTTCATCACTATGTAATAGGGAAAACAATTTAGTAATATAAGAGCGTGATTGGGAGAAAGCTCTCGTGCTGTATTTTCAACATAGTTCCCAGAAGACACAGTTGCTGTGGACAGATTGCAGATAGAAACCCACTTCCTGATTTAACTTCGACCTACTGGACATAGCGTAGTTGTCTGCACTCTGTTGCTTATCATTAACAACTTACTTCTGTTTCTGCCCTTGTCAGACTTTGTTTTCATGTCACCATGTCTGTGTTATTAATGTTATCATAACTGATAGATGAAGGATGGACAAAGCTGGAAAAGTTGCACTAAGACACCATTTTCCTTTAATGAAAGTGGGACAGCTTCCTTTGTAAAAATAAGCCATCAAGTCTTCCATTGTAGATGTTAGTAAGTTGTTTTTTGGAGGAAGATAAAGACCCTCACAAACCAAAAACACATATCTGTAAAACACTAATAGATGATTTGCCGAGATGATTAATTGAGTTGTTAGTTACAACGACGGACACTTTGATAAGATTTATTTTATTGAAAGTGGTACCTGACATGCACACACACACACACACACACAGACACACACACACACACACACACACACACACACACACACACACACACACACACACACACACACACACTGGGCTGCGTTGTTCATTCCTGTTCCAGCCAAACAACTGTCCTTTTTAGACCCAACGTGCAGTCGGAGGCTTTGACAGAAAAAACAATCTCCACTCGGGCACTCAGCGTGAGCAGCAGACTCTCTGTGGACATGGCCGCATGATTTGGGATCATTATGCATCTCTTCTGGTGAAATAAAACTAGGCCTATACCTGCCTGTAAAGTGCAGGAAGGGCTGCACTTCACAACAGCACCGCCAGTTTCAGGATTTTTTAAATGTATTCTTACTTTCCAGCAGAATTATATAATATGTTTTGATCAGAGTTTGTAGATGATGAGTGTCAATCATACTCTGCCCCACAGAGATCAATAGTAATTCCTATTTTTCTGTTTTTATATGTTCCAATTTCACGACACAGTTTGTCATTAAAATAAAATTACACCCATAGCTGCTACTTTTTAAATCAGGATTCCTTTTTTCAGGAGACGATAATGGAAATAAAAACTTTAAACTTGAGCAGAAAAGTTTTTAAAAAAGTGTTATGAAATATAAATGCATTATAGGGCTTTTTCTGTGGAGCTGAAAATTTGACTTTTTAAATATTTCAAGGCTAATTGCAACAGAAATCCAGTCTAATATGACACAAGGATTCACTTGAGTTTTATAAAAATATTGTCAAATTCTGGATGTCTGAATGTGAAGTTGGGTTTATTCCTGTCTTGTGGTCACAGTGACCACCAGCCCTCAAACCTGCATTAAAACCACATGGAGATTCCTAAGGCCCAAATCCCGAAGGAAAACAAGAGAAAAACCTGGAGAAGTTCTGCTTTCTCCCTCCAGCTACGAATTAAACATCCGAGTGCTGGTTGTTCACTATTTAGCACAAGTGTAAAGAAGTTGTCTTTGCAGGAGAAATGTCCAGCTAATTGGTTTGTTAAGACGAGAGAGGGTGTGAGGGGAGATACAGGGAGAGAAATTTCCCCTTTCTTTCAGTCCAGACAGGTTAAATGTGCAGTTAGACCCGGACAATGGAGGCGTCCTTTCACATGCAAAGATGAGGTATATGGAGCGAGCCGGGTTTTGTGGCCGGTGTTCAGACTTCAATTGAGAGGCACCAAAGCGTGACGGTGTCCCCTCCCACTTCATGCCTCCCACTTTCCCTCCTCTCCTCTCCTCTCCTCATCCCCTCCCCTCCCCTCCTTGCTTCCTTCTTTCATTCTCCTCCACCTCGCATGTTTTCCTCTCTCCCTGCATCCACGTTTCCCTCCATCCTTCTGCCTCTCCTTTCATGTCATGCCCAGCATCCCTAAGATTTACGTCTACACTGAACGATTCTGCACCTCACGGTTTAACACGATGGAGAGTAAAGGTGCGGAGGTCAGGTAGATGTAGCGTGTCTAAATTTCATGTTGGGCATTGAAGGTTGTGTCCCATCACAGACCTGCATTTACCTTTTCATTAATCATAATCACAACTTTCCCTAACTTTTACCGTACCACAGTTGCCATGTGCACAAATAGTTGAAATTTTTAAATTGTTGGCATTGGGCTTAAAAAGACAAACATAGTCATTAGTCAAATTTTTCTATTTAAAAGTAGTGAAAAATGTAATAGAACTTCCAGAAAGTGTTAAGTAAAACAGCTGGCAGTGGTTATTCTCCAGTCATCAGTTGCCATTTATCATCGCAGAAGAAGAGGGCTCAACAAGATGATGTTAATAAAAGAGTACCAGTCAAACCACAAATAACAGAAAACCAAAACTGTGATGGAAATATGACATATATGTTTGTTTTGTGTATTCATTTGAGGAACATAACAGTCTTTACATCTGATGTTTTCGTACCATGAATGGGGAAGCGGTTGTTTAAAGGATAGGTTCAAGTCTGTCTTTAAACAATATTGATTTGCCATATGTAAGTGAGGATAGGGGCAACTACCCTCACTCCACACCGGCCCCGAAGCTTTTTCTCTCTGAAATGTAGTGAAGTAGAAGTGTAAAGTAACATAAAACTTAAATACTGAAGTACAACTACCTTAAAATTGTACAACACATTCCACCACTGCACATGATCCCCTCTTGTAAATAAAGAAGACGACAAGAATTTAGTCCTCTTTCTTTTCTAATAGATTTTTTTGTTCCTATTGGTGGCTGTTTCAGTCATAATCAATGCAGCTATGTCCCATCTCAAACCAGCACAACAGAGGTAGGACAGTGGTAAGACAGGGAGGGGTTGCGGAGAGAAAGACGAGGGAGAGGGAGAGAAAAAAAAAGAGTGTTCGGGGGTGGTAGCAGAGGGGATATTGAGTGGTGTAGGGGGTTTGTCATACAAAGAGTGAAGCCGTGAAATGGTGCTTGTAAAAGCCTGGCGCTGGTCGTCTCATTGAGTTGTCAATCTGCCCGGCAGGTCCCCTGTATGATGAGACCTGTCAGAGAGCCACAGAGAGCGAGCAGGAGGGGTGGGGATGACCTAATGCTACATCAGCTCCCTCTCTTTTCTCCTCTGAGAGGTTTGAGTGACGCCCCCACCAGCTCATAATACGACCCCCTGTGGCGCCTTGGCAGCAGTGGACACGGGACCAATCAGGACACTGGACGCTGGCTCGCTGGTCAGTGGGGAGGACTGGAAGGTACACAGAAGATACAGGTGGTAGAGAAAATAGCAGCAAGTCTTCATAGAGAAGCACGAACAGTCACAAACAAAGCTGGTGTGTCTTACTAGGTTGATTATCAGCGGATAACATTTGTCAGTACATGAGGTCTGTGTTTTCAAAGTAACTTGAGTCCAATGATTGTTGACATAGTAATGTTGACAAAAACAGCAAAATGCCAAAGTGAATCTGCATGTCACAAGTTTCCCTCTCTAAAAAGATTTTTATTTTTTGACTGCATTTGGAATTATAAAATCTTGTTTAGTATTACAAACCATTGTGTGCACTGTTTTGGTGGATTTATTACTCAAAGGGAGAGAGAGACACAACTTTATGTATGAAAGGCCTGCCATGTAAACGCACAATAAACCAAAATAAGTCAAGTGTCAACTGTATTTTAACACAGGTTCCCTCCATAAGACGAGAAGCAAAACATGAGGTAATGAAGAGCCCGTCATAGTTCCCAAACAGATTTACATAAAACCAGTTATTAAGGAGTGAACCTGGGGCTTTTGGAACTCCTGGTTCTTCGGGGCAGTTGCCCACTTTGCTCAAATGGTAAACCAGCATTGACAAAAAAGTAACAATTCATACTCTTGATTTAACACGTTTTATGTTTTGCTTCCTCCCCTCTATAGAGGGCAGTAAACGCCTTTGGCATTCAGTCAGCTGAAAATTTGAGGTAAATAAACAAAGTGATCCAGAACCCTGAAGATGAGAACTGGTTCACCCTAAAATATGTTTAAGGTCTCTCAAAAATAAGACAAAATTCTGTTTAACATTTCAAATCTGGAGCATATGTGTGTGAAAGGTTAGTGTAAGACAAGACTAATGGCATAAAGGCTTGTATCAAGAGCATGAATTATTATTTTGAGAGTGCAAATTACAAAATTGTGTGCACATATTTGTGTTTGATTTTTGGTCTGTGACACCTCCCAGGCTCTGTAGTAATTTCATCTCAAGATCACTGGTGAGGACTGGAACATAGATCGATCAGCCTTTTAATCAATACAACAGTCTGGTTCAATTTTACCCTCAGGTATGAACTACAACCCTTAGATACTTCAAGTCCTCCACTTGGAGGAGCACCTTCATCCCAACAGGATAAGGCCAATTCACTGTTTTCTGACAGAGTACCATTGTGTCAGACTTGGAGGTGCTTCACAGTCAGCTGCAAACCGTCACAGTGTGCAGTGGAGGTCACGGTCCATGGAAGCAAACAGAGCTGCATCGTCAGCAAAAAGGTAGAGACACACTCCTGAGCTCACCAAACTCCACTCCTCTGAGTTTGTTCACAAACAGAATCAGTGTGAGGCCAGCGAGGAGAAGAATTACCTCCACCAGAACAGGACAGTGTGAACATAAACAAACTAGATGCAAAATGCTCTAAAGTTAATGTTTGCGGAAAGAAAATTCACTGATTGCATCTTCAGGAAACATTTTTCTTGCAGTCATTTGCTTGATTTGCAGCTCGTCAGACAGCGAGGGGGCAGGTGGCGACACAAACAGCTTCACCCGTTGGCCTCTAGTTCTCCGTCACCTCCTTCCACCTATCACACCATCCCTTTGTCTGTCTCCATCTCCCAGAGTTCGGCTCCGGACCAGACGCATTGTCCTCTTTGATGACTTGACGTCTCTGTCTGTCACATAGACGCAGACACAAAGGCGCACACACAATACTGACACACACAGAGCTGCCCGCGGTCACAGTCTGGCATCCTGACAGATTCTCTTTCAAAGGTTACATGTCAATCTGATTTGACAACCATGATAAAGATTTTTAGTCTCAGTCCCACTCAGAATACAAACACAAATTCCACACCAGATGAATGTTGTGGAATGGCATATTGTCGTGGTCATGCAAAACTTGTTTTTTGTCATGCCTGCCAGGTGATTTGGGGTGAGATAAACTTTAAGAAGAAGCCTTGGTACATGTTACAGGTACTGCAAAATTAAATGGCTGTATCATGATTGGACAGTATAGTGCTTTATTGTATTCCCAACAGCTTATGTTCTTTCAATCACTCTGTGATACAAGTGATGGTGGGAAGGTCTGCCTTGGTTCAGTACTGAATATATGGGACTAGCCTGTGCGGTTTGTGGCGATATTTATATGTATTTACTCTGATGCAGACAGAAGCGGCAGAGAGGAGAGGGTTTGGCACTAGAGTTATTTTCAACATTCGTCATGATGTCTTCACTCTGAACAATCTTCATCAGAAACTTGCAGGAGCATATACAAGCAGCCCAGTATGACCAGTCACAATTCTTATGGTCCGTATGTTGCATCTCTGCAGCTGCAGTAGCCCCAACTTCTGGTAATATTTCTAAAGAGGCACATATCAGTGACAGGACAGCCTACAGCATCATTTTGGTCCTTATGTACATAACCACTGTAGGAACAGTGCAACCTGTTAAAGCAGAAGTATAAATCCAGCTTTAGGCTGTAAAGACGATCAGTGACGGAGTTACTAAAGAGCTCTGAAGGCCCAATTATGAATTTAATTTTGACTTAATTTGTAAAGTTTTCCCATGCAGAAAAATCTGGAATCTTTTAACAATTAATAATAAATTTTCATCTGCTAGTATCAGTTTTATGGTACCACCACATTTACATTTTTAGATCATATCTTATTAATTTGTGTACAACAATCTTTCACCATATACAACAGTACTGCAGTTCTGCGCATGTACTTCATTTGTTTTGATTTATGTTTCAGGGACTTTCAGGGGCGCTGTTTTGGTTGCACTGACACATCCATTCATTACATGAATCTTTTGCTGTTTTAATCTCCTTTTATGTTGTTCTTTTCATGTGCAAACAAAACAAAATTTTCTTCTTTTTTTTTATGTTGACGTTGATCTTCTTTATGTCTGTTTACTGAACCGTCCCTCCGGTGTGTGTTTGTGTCTGGTTAATGTAAAATGTAAAAATTATGTAAATACCATAATTTGTTTAGAATTTAAAATTCATTCTTTACATTTGAGATTCAAAACGGGCGAGAGCCACTGGAAGGAGAGAGAGAGAGGGAGAATTTATTTGCATGGGGCTGGGTAGTTTGTACTGTACAACATCATGATAAAAACAAAGAGGTGACTTCCACAGACTTCAGTGTGAACAGCTCTCAACCTCTACAAGCAAAATGGAAACTATCATCATGATTACTACTGAATGACTCAAACTCATCTTTTCATATTCTTTCATATACTATGTCATATTCAGTGCCAATGTATTTAAAAATTCCCATTTTCTTATATTTCTGTGCATGGCAACTGTGATATGGTTAAGGTTAGGGAAAGATTTTGGTTACGGCAGTAATGTTTTTCATATTAACAATAGACAGATGACTACATGTAATGTGAAAGGGACGGCGTATAGTGACGAACCCACATATAGTCATCATCCAACTCTACAGTTCCCTTCAGCTCCACATAGTGTTTCAACGTCTTTTGGCTCATTGTTTTGGTTCACTGTCACTGCTCTCACCTGCTTTGTTTTGGCAGCAGATGTTATCAGAAAAAAAACCCCTCTAAAACTCACTGTACACTACTTACTGAGCCACAGAACCAAACTGGAGTGAGAAGTTAGTGACTTCAGCAGCTAAAGTTAGTGGAGACAGAGCTAAAGGAGAATGAATATTGGACTTAAAGGGAAAGTCAAAAAACCCGAACTATCCCTTTAATTTCGTCAGATGGCAGATGATTTTATACGTATCTCCTGGATGTGTAAATAAGCAACTGTTTGCATTTCACCGTTTCAAAGGTAATATTATGTCAGTGTTGTGTTTGACGCTTGTTTACGCTGCCCCCTAGTGGTAAAAAAATCAGCACTAAATATTGGACGTAATATTGGCATTGAACGTAAATCATGAGATGAACAGATGTTCAATATGAACTGAATTCCTGGGTATACAGTTATTTTTTAGAATACCCTCATGGACTGTATTACACGCTCTTCCTTCCTCTTGAATCAGAGGTGACTTCGCTTACTATCCTGCAGCTTTGGCTCGATCCAACTATGGTTCAGGAATACTGTGAAAAACAAAGGTCTAGTAAAGTTTTATGGTGAATCAACATCCTGTGGTCTGTGCTTTTTACAAGTAGTGCTCTGCCCCTGTTAGACCTCTGTGTCACACACATCCCTCCCTTATCCTCCCCTCTGTGTCTCACATATACACTTAAATCACAACTGCACACACACACATATGCAAGCCTGCATGCACGCAAAAACACAAACTGCTTTCATCCAGCTGTCGGATATATCTTAAGCAAAGGCCTGAAACATCACACAAAAAAAGATGCTCTGTTTGCTGACATGAATTCATGTCAATCTCTGCGAGTTGGTTGAATACACGGTCCTCTATATTTCCAGCTCACTTGTAAAAGGGGTCATAAATATGCACTTATGGATTATATGATCATGGTAAATGACTCAGGCTAAAGCTACAGGTCTCAGGTGAAAAGTCCACAACCTCACCAGTTGAGTATGCATGTGGAAACATGTTTGTGTGTAGAACTAGTTCGTCCTAGGATTATGAAGAAAAAATGTACGATCAGTCGACTGTTATTTTGTTAAGTTGCTTAGCTTATGTACATTTCGGCATTGTCAGTGAAAACAGTAAGTTTTCATGACAAGACAGATGGCTTTATGGATGAGGACTAAGTAAAAATACTGTCCAACGAGATAAGATGGGGTTGTTAAGTTATTGCTAAACTCCAGCATCCAGGACCAATTTACAG
Source organism: Seriola aureovittata (assembly GCF_021018895.1). Taxonomy (NCBI): domain Eukaryota; kingdom Metazoa; phylum Chordata; class Actinopteri; order Carangiformes; family Carangidae; genus Seriola; species Seriola aureovittata. The sequence continues at coordinate 13,213,044 of NC_079378.1, read as the reverse complement.
ACAGTGGATGTGCTTCTCCTAAACTAGACTTTTTAAAATAGTTAGCTAATGATGGCCTTGAACTAACACTACTGTAATGTAATGTAATGTAATGTAGTTGCTAGAAAATGGTAACCATTGTATCTTATGTTAGAGCAGAAAAACAAGTTGTTTAATCTATTCCTTACAGTCTTGCTCTAGTCTTTTTGTTTCCTGGTTGGTTTTTGGGTTCTGGGAAGTATTGCTTATTGTACTTGGTGGAGGTTTTTAGCAAACAGTCAATTTATTCTTACAAGATTCTACAAAATTTCAAGGAGAGACTGGCCACATTTATTTCATGTCTTTCAGGAACACACATTGATTCACAGGTTGGTGACGTCTGGACACCGACAACAACAGCTTGTGCCACAACATGTGGAACGACTTTGTTTTTAAGAGAATGAAAAAGCTTCTTGTTCCTGGAGTTAAAAATGGAGAGTCTATATTTTAGGACCGTCAGAGGTGGGCGGTTTGTCCCGGCTTGGCTTGGCACAGCCTAGGAGGCCCTATATGACTGGCCTTGTTTGTTTGGACAGCAGGCAGTAATGTGGCGAGCTGCAGCCCAGGAGACTGACCAGGAATGTGGGTGAAGGTCTCATCTGGCCTCATCAAAAGACGACCGTGAGCCTCTCTGCTGTCTCCCCTTTCTAAAAAACCCAAACCATCAACACTGAGATTACTGCCGGACCTGCCAGACTTCACAGCACCACACTGTTTGAAGTCCGCTGACTGCCATAGAAGACAGCTAAAGAAAGAAGATTAAAATACAAATACAAATGATTACTGCTGAAAACCGACTTTGTTTTTACATTGTTCTTCCTTCAGCATAATTCACTTCTCTGCCAGGGATGCCGTCTGCTTAGTATGATCCAAACAACATGTATGTTAATTATACCTTTACATGCACATCAGTGACTCTGTTATGAATCTACTCCTGCTGTAATCATATTCACGATATGATATAGAATATAACAAACCTGGTTAGTCATGTGTGATTATGCATATCCATAAATGTTTTTGACATCCCAAAGAACTCTTGTCATGTTTCTATGGCGGTGTTAAAATTAATATCTGACTTTAACTTCTGGATGTCCTGACCACATTTTATGATATTAATTTATAAATATTCATTTAAATTTTGACTTTTGATTATCTTTTTGTCTGTTATACAACTTACAATGCCGTAAACAGGCAGCTGATAGCTATACTCTTATTAAGTAAGTGTAATATGCCCGCCATTAGACAGACTCCCTTCAACCTCAGTGTGAACAAAATACAGCAGAAGTTTACAGGTGTGGTTGTGACAGAAATAGACACAAAAAAAAACAAAAACCCATGTAGCTCTGACGTCTCTCACTGCTGAGCACTGTCATTTAATTAATTGAAACTGCTGTTTTTTTTTTTGTCTTGTTAACAACTGTCAGTCCTGGAGGAAACATCAGCCTAGCTGCCATCTATCTATAAAAAATGATCACCCTCCTAAACTGTTTGATATTCATCTGAAGTGCTGAAGTACCACTGCATGCCACAGTTTTTTACGCCTGGTCTGAGGCCAGCCATCCCAACAGTTACCAGTGCTGCCAGATGACCTGGACAAGGGAGAGCCCATGCAGCAACAAAGCTGACGGATAAAATGTTGATAATAAAGATGCCAAAAACTACAAAAATTTCTTCCACGGGCCTGAGACTTTAGAATAAGCTGCTGTAAGAGCTCAGGGCGAACAGTGGGGATATGCCACAGTCAAACACCAAGCAAAACGTGTTTTTCTTTCAAGATATTTAAAGATCTGGAGGTGGGTTTGATCTATCTTGTCTCAAACTGCAAAGCATCACATTTACAAGGCAATAAATAACACTTTCATAAACACGCCCTAAATGTGGCGAGTTTGCCTTGAGGCCACCGTCGTTTTGATGAAGTGTTTCATTTTACATCAGCTCTGACCCTCTTTTTTCTGCTCCTCTTCCTCCTCTGCTGCTGAGTCACATTATCTGCAGGTTTTTTTTTTTTTTTTTACGATGTTCTGGACAATCAGCAAAAACAGACATTCAAAAACAACTCCACTATTTTCATAGTTTTTTCAACTCTTTTATGCTTCTCCTCTGACTGGGTTACACTGAACTAAAACAATACGATTATTGCAATATATTAGCCAAATGGAAAATGAGAGTAACTCTTGGAATAAAGTTTCACATGCTTTATATGAGTGCCATGTGCTTTTTTTGCTCTGTTTTGATCATATGGGAGGTTAATGATGCAATTTTGACTGACTTTAGTACGAACTTTAGCTCTGCCAAGGAGGTTATGTTTTCACTCGTGTCTGTTTGTCTGCAGGATTACACAGAAAATACTGAGCCGATTTGCACCAAATTTGGTGGAAGGATGGAGCATTGGTCAGGGACGAAACCATTAAACTTTGGGGCTGATCCAGATCATTTACTATGAATTAGCATTTTTTTCTCTGAAGTTGTTTGACATGTTTTTTGGCATTGGCCTTGGCGGACATCTGTGTTCTGTGAGGTGCCCTTCTAGTTTTTTCTGTATTGATAAAACCAGTGTGCAGTAGTCTGATGTTTGAATACCCGGTTAATCTTCAAAATAGAAATAAAAATATGCACACACACACACACACACACACACACACACACACACACACACACACACAAATCATAAAAGAACAGACCTCTTTGCTGTGAAGCAGATTAACTCAGAAAATTGAAACGAATCAATCCCAGCTCCCCTGCCTTCAATTTTAAAATAAGCTCCAATAGAAACAAGTGAAACAGTGAGTTTGAGTATTACAGTGAGCCCAGTCTTTCGGGGGAGTCCAGGCAGCTCTCCGCTCGGCTCCTGACATCCTGCTCTTCCTCTCCTCTCACCTTTTAATTGGTCAGAGCGGCTGCCGGCCTGTCAGGATGTCCCGGCGCTGCATGACGCCTGTGTTTCCTCCCTTACAGCTCAGACAGAAAGGCCTCTGTCTGCCTCAGTTTCCATACCGAGAAAGAGCGAGAAGGAACTTACCTGTTCTGTTCTTTTCTATTGTGAGTTATGAGTTTATAAATGTCGACACCGGCCAAAAAGCGTCTAATTTTAGCTACAGTACGCAATGGAGTGGACTATGTGAAAGACATGTTTCACACTTTTTCAGAAATTTCCCCCATTGCTTTCCTGTATGTAGGCTGTTAAACTCACCTTGGCAGTAAAGCGTCTGGCAAACACTTGTCGTTATTGTCAGGTACGAGTTTATGACGCTGTGTGCATAAAAACTCTGCAGCTTTAAGACAATAGTTTTTTGAAACACGATGGATGCATCACGACACATTTTAGTTTTCTGAAACAAGTGATAATCAGGATGGAGCTTAGTGCAGGTGGAAAGGTTAAATCAGCACATTACAGTGTGATCGCACTGGCTCCTTTATATTTTCAGAATATCTCGAATGTTGTGCTCATTTACTTTTGGTTCAGTGCAAGAGGTTCTTCTTAGGCAGTTGTTCCCCCTTTTGTGGATCAAGTCTTTTTAATTTCCACTCAGCATGACAGCTTAAGTGTCACCTGAATTAAGACCAACGCTGCTAAAACCAGATGAAAATGTTATGTTTTTATTGAACGAAAAGCTGCAGGGAGAGAACTGGTCATGTATGTTTTGGTGGAAACTGTTGATCAGATGGAGAACATTTGGAAAAAATAAACTCTGGTGCTTTCAACAGTTCGTTCGTCTCTATTTGTCTCTGCCCTGTTTCTTTCTGTCTGGATCATTAACGTCCTCTGGAGGAGACCCCAGTCGTCGTCTCCCTGTCTGTCTCTGTGTAGACTGACCCATAGCTGTGTGGGCAGACGTCGGTCACAGTTTGAGCCTCCCGGTCACCGGGGCTCTCGCCAGACTGTCTCACCCCCACAGCGCTCGCCACAGCCTCGGAGACAGACAGGTGCCTGCAGCTCATGGCTCGTTTCAGAAACTCATGTTTGGATGTGGAATCCAGTCTGACTGATCACATTCGCAGATAAAAACCGCTGCTTGTCTGGGGCAATGATGTGCATCATTGCTTGGATAAGACAGTGTCGGACCTTGAGGCGGTAAAGCACCTCAACTTGCAATGAACCCATGGCTGTTGATGTCACCAGTGTGTGGGCTTAGCAACCCAGCAGGACAGAGAGGAGTGAAAGCTGTAGAAATATCTATGCTGCCACGCTTGTAGTTTTTTTTCATGGGAATTATAGTTTTTTTCATGCTCACAAAGTAATCATTGTTTTGTTAAAATCCCAAAGGTTTTGACCTCTGCAAACAAGTGCTGTACTGAACGCCAATTTGTCTGAGGATAAAGAGAGTAAACCCATATTGTATACACATAATGTATTAAGGGGCCAGAATAGGGTAATGCATAGAAAACAATGGGAATAAGTGTTTTTATGAATGCCATATTCTGCATGTGTTGTCCTTATGGCTCAGAAGCAATGGAAACAAACTGGTTTTATCTCTTAGTTTACAATTCTAAAGTTTCTTCTGTCTTTTTTGCCTTAAATTTTTTTAATTGCATCCTCTATGAAACAAACTTTAACTCATGGCTGACCTCTGACCTCTGGGTGAGAGCACAGCTTCACTTTCTCTGGCCCTCCAGCTGGTCCTTGTCTTGTTCTGGAGGTTTGTAGATGAAAGCAAAACAAAGGCAAACAAACAGAGGGAGGAGAGTCATCACTGGCACAAACACAATACAAATACAAATTAAAAAAAACACACATCCTTTTCTCTCTTCACTTCCACAGCGAATGTGTTTGTAAATGCTGTTCTGTGAAAGGGTTTTCAGAGATGAGCTTTGTATGATTGTCAGGGCGCGACGATCGGTGTCTGGTCCTTAACGATCTCATCTGCCCTCGAGGATTCACACTCTCAAGTCTCTCATAGTGATAAACCCACATAAAATTATCACCCGACTCTGTTCCCCCAGCTCCATGGAGCAGATTAACATCTTTCAAAAATCTCTGAAACATCTTTCTCGGTTTTTCCGGCCCACTACTTTACTTTGTACACAACCTGCTCAGCACCAAACAGCAAACACACACAGTTTGAGACTAGCCGGTAAACACAGTGGAGCATTTAGCAGCCGAAGAGCCAGATATTTCCCTCAGGAGCTGGTGGAGACTGTGTTAATATTGGACATGCGTTCATTAGGTGAACACAAACACAACTACAAATGAATGCTAATGCTGTTCTGTATCTGCTCGATGTGTAAATAAGCAACAATTTGCTAACAAGTTTGATACATCGACTTAAAAAGGTGAAAAAATGTCACTGTTGTGTTTACAGCTTGTTCTTTAAGCTCTGTGTGGGATCAAGAAATTAAACAAATGCAGGTTTAAAGAGCTATAGCAGTGGAGATTAATTTGTTCTACATCAATATCACTGGCTAGAACCAGACAGTTGTTAGCTTAGCTTAGCATAAAGGCTGGAAACAGGGGAAACAGCTAGCCTGGCTCCGCTTCTTTAATCCATACAAAAAACTAATGCTGTATTTTCTGTTTGCGTATGGATTAAACAAACTAGTTATAATACATGATGTTGATAAGAGCACCTTAGAGATGCTGGTGCGTGCATTTTTTTAAAAACTTTTGAGCAACAAAGCAAATTAGTATATATCACCAAAATGTCAAAACATTTGCAAATGTATTCACATAGTTGTGGATATGAGCTTACTGGTGCAGAACTTGTTTTAGTTTGAGAGACACTGAGGCTCCAGTTGTTTCACGTTTCACCTACATCTACGACAGCGCTGCCAGTTTGTTTTAATTAACCTCCTCCTGAGATCTCTGGTGTCAAGAGGGGAGAGGTAGGGGGGGTCTCTGGGTCTCTCCTCCCTGTAGAGAAACAATGCTCTGTACTTGCTGCCTGATAAACATAAAACATACATGTAACTGCAATGTTAGAAAAAAACAACTCTACCTTTCTTCATCTGCATCGCAGATTCACACGTGGTTTGATTTGATAAGTTAAAGTAAAAGTTAATCGGAGGGCAAATGACAAAACAAGAGTCTAAAGAGGTGCATGCTCTTTTTCGTGGGTCAGTTTCTTGACTCCATTGGCTGCCGGCAGGAGATCGGACTCTCGGGGAAATCTTTATCTGCTGGATCCTGGAACACACGTGACTCTGCTACAACATGTTTGACTTACTGAGGGCGTGTAAACAAAATGTTGATTTGAAGCCTTTGTATTTAACAATGGCAACTGTTAACTGTTTGTTTGGCAAAGAGGCAAACAAACATGTTTTCACAGAGTTTCCCATCAGGTTGAAAGAGCTGGATGAGCCAGTGTGTGGTTTACAGGTCTACAAGTCTACAGCCCTGTTCAGAGACACAATATGCGACATTGTTCTTCATCTATCCAAGTGAGTTGGCCTTTTGTTATCCAGAGGCAGGTGTTATGTAAATATCCAATGCCTCTTTATTCATTCAACAAATTCAAGATTCAACAAAAAGTGACAACACTGGTAACAAGACATGGACCACATTTACACCTGGTATTAAAATCTGGATGTGGAAAATCACATGTGTGGTCGTTGTCACTGTGGTCACAATGTGGTTAAATCAGCCTGGACACTTCCAGTTGTGGTCTGGCTGGTTTATTGTAACTGGATTTCAGCCAGATGATCACACAAAGAAAACCCACAGAAATAAGTTTGATCTGCCTGTGTTTCTATAGGAAAACTCAGAAGTAGGTATGCATCCTCTGGTTACCATGGATATCTGTGCCAAAATGTATGGCAATCCCTTTAATAGCTGCTGAGATATTTCAGTCTGGACCAAAATTGTGGGACAAACAGCTCGACAATGCCACCTCTAAAGCCACATCAGCAATGTGGCTAAAAATAGTTATTTGTGAGGTTTCCCACATTTCCAGAAAAAATCCCGCCTGGTCTGTTTTCACAGTTACAGCAGATTGTTGTTAAATGTGGGATGGAAAAATAAAAAGTGGATTTTGATTATTGTGGGAGAGACATAGGGACATAGAGCTGGTCATGGTTGTGAGATTTAATTAATGCAACATTTTTTTTTCTACCAAAAGAAGTCCCAGTGACAATGCACTTATGCAGCTCTGTGTGTGTGTGTGTGTGTGTGTGTGTGTGTGTGTGTGTGTATGTGTGTGTGTGTGTGTGTGTGAGTGTGTGTGTGTGTGTGTGAGTGTGTGTGTGTGTGTGTGTGTGTGAGTGTGTGTGTGTGACAGGGAGAGAGACTTTAAGGCGGCTGAGAAAACAAACAGACATACATTCACTCAGGAAAGAGGATACACATAAACAGGAGGAGGAGGGCTGCTCTTCCGGACTCATAATTACATATTTCACTGATGAAGGATGAACAGCGGGTGATGACAGCCTTATTCTTGTCTTTTGTTTTTTTCTTTACATTCTTTTATTATTTTCCATTGTGCTTCTCGTGGCCACAGAGACTCTCTGGGGCTTAAAGGGACATTTCACTCTTTAATATAATAACACTTCCAGCTTTTAGTGCAAACTAATGAAAAACATTTGCTGCAGTCTACAGTTAATTAAACTAATTATCCTTTGTGTTATTTCCAGTCTGAATAAGCACCTTTGTCTGTACTGTGTGTGCAGACAGTGCATTTTGATTTACTTGAAACTGATCACATACTGTATTTTGTCACATATATTTCCTAAGTCGCCCTTGTCAAAACTGCATTTACAACATCAGTTCATAATTACATATATAAAATCCACACACACAATATATATATATATATATATATATATGCAAAATTGTATAAAAAAATGTATTTATCTGCCTCTTGATCTTGTTATCTTCCAGTGTGGTACCCCAACCAAGTTCATCAGAGGAGAACAAACAAAACATGGTGCATCTCCCAAATCCAGAGCAAAACCAGAGCTGCTCTGGAAAACACAGCACGCGGCCAAACCAGCACGCAGCTGGACCAAATCACCCAATCAGCATGTGCAATCAGCACCATGTGCCTGCTGCCACCCAGGGCACGAACAAAACAACCGAAGTGGACGAGCCCCCATTTGTTATGACCTTGGCTCCAGTGGCCACAGCAAAAGGGAGACATACCATGGTTAAGATCAATAAAGAATATTTTTTTATTAAACCAAAGTAGGAGACCAAATTGAATGTTCCAAGTATGAGGTGTGGAAATCAGTAAAAATCAGTAGTGTGTGGTGTGTGTGTGTGTGTGTGTGAGTGCAGAACCAAACGTAAGGCTTAAACCAAGACATAACCAAACCAAATCTCACAATCTCACAACCCCGACGAAGACCCCAGGGGTCATCACAGAATGAAAAAAACATATGAATCAAAAACATAACAATGTCATTGTGAGCATGCTAGCTGGCTGATGTTAGCATTTAGCTCAAAGCACTGTGGCTGTAGAGGCCTAATTAGTCGCAGAGGCACTAGCGTGACTGTTGACTCTAATTTAAAAGCTGCGTAATGTTGTAATTCATAAGGAACACATACAGCCAGTGGTGCAACTTACAGACAGAAAGGATTTGTTGTATTTGGTTGGTTCATATACAGAAAGACCCTTAGCTCTTTGTTGTGTTGTGTTCATGTTGTAAAGTTCAGCCATAAAACAGTCTCATGGAATCCCGGCATTGTAAAACCCTGCAGAAGTCAGTTGTCTTTGAACATGTTTTTGATTCCCGCTCAGAGAGGCACAAACACGAGAGATAAACCCACAAACATGACCGCGCCCGAACATCACAAATGCTTCCACACACAGCCCCAACACCTCCCAGCTCGGCTTAGTTTTACTGAGCTTTTCAAACAGCATCAGCACTACTACACAAACAAGGGGTGGAAAGGGCTCTGCCCCTGAGCAAGACAGAAGAAAACAGCCAGTCAACAGTTTGTTGACATGGGAAAAAAGTCTGTGATAAGTGGTTCACAGTGATTTAAGATGTATTTAGATGCATTTTAGTAATTCTAGTAAATTAGAGAGTTTATTTGCCAAAATGGCATGCGATATTATTTCTCAATAAAATGAATCTTACTGCAAATTGATCCAAAATGCCCCCAAAAAGTTTGTTTATTAATGTATTTGATTTATCGGGATAATCTGATGATCATCTGTAGACCATGAAACCGACTGCAAGGCACCAAGACTTGCAATTGGTTTCATGGTCTACAGGAGTCTGTGTTGTAAGTGGAAGCTTTTTTAGGTCGGACTGTGAGAAACTTTCACACACCACAGCACGTGAACGCAGCACAGCACAAAATCTGTTGCCGCAATCTGCCTGAAATTCACGTAACTGCTCTTGATACCAACTGAGGCAAATGGCTGCGCTGGGATTTCGTCTGGCATGCACTGTATGTCTGAACACCCCGAGGCACACGGAGCCCGCACGGTGCAGGTTATTTAAGAAAATTACAGTATAATTTCCACCAGTTATCGAGATAAAATTATCTTTCCGACATCCTGCTGCTAGGAAACCTATCGAATCAAAAGACCTCGTCCTAATTTATGAACCCTTTCTCTATCAATCTGTCTTTTGGTGGAATAAGAACACATTTATTCACAAACTCGAAGCTGCTACATGAAGGAAAACATTATGTTCACAGTTTTCTTGCCTTATTTAAATGCTTTAATCTCAGCACTTAATCGTTTCAAAGCAAATGGAGGTCACAGACACTTAGGTATAATGCAACGAGTTGACAAACATCTTTTTGGTGTTCATTTTGCAATGTCAGTCCCGTTTGTATTTCTTAGCAAGCGCTGAATTGAGTGCGTGTATGTGTGTGTTTGTACTTGTGTCTTACAGTAGGAAGCATTTAAAACTTCAGAGGCCTAAATTGCCACCTGGACCTCCTGAGCCATTAGCCACCCTCTGAGGAGAAAGTGTAGGGTTGAGTAAGGGAATTTGACTGTAACACACTTTCTTCACGTCCGTTGACGCACGTTTGACTTAATGACATCCAATCAGTCACATCCTCGGGGCTCCATACACGAACAATTACAGGCCTGCTTGACTGCAGCGGACGGTAATCGTTCACATCAGCTGAGTAATGACTTTTAAAAGCCCCAGACAACCTGTTGTTTCCAAATGACACTTTTGTATATCATTAAAGGACGTGGCTGCTTTTAAACTGGGCATACAACCTCGAGCTACCATCATCTACGTAGAAACAGACCCAGGTTTTAACAGTTTTTTTCTTGAGCAATTTATGAAATTCAACTTGCATTTACAGCCCGATAAAACCTGTTTTCTCAATCGGCTTATTAGGGTCCTAAACGAGCACAGCACTTTCTGCTGTAGTTAGAACAGTTCTGTTTATTTTTCCAGGAGAGATTTCTATATTTGTGTTTTTGTCTTTGCTCTGGTTTGAGCTGGATGGAGCTACGTTTCTATCGATCAGGATTTAGCAACATATGAAAATCTGGTGACCGTTGTGTGGTTGTTGTACCTTTTTATATTGTCAATCAAAACGGATGAAACCACACCCACACAGGGCTCACAATTCTTAAACTGTCGCTTATTTGTAGAAACACTTGTTAATACTTACCATTATACAGAAATACTCAAGATGTGAAGCCAAGCTTTTAGAAGAAACTCTTCTTGCATGTGTTTTTCAGGACGTTTTGTTCTTTTGATAAAAAACAAATTATGGTCTAGTTTTCGTGAGTGAGATTTTAGCGTCATTTTGTTTTTGGTTAACAGAAAATGTTTCAATAAATATCGTGAATGCAAGAGTTTTGTCTACAAGATGTGGTTTTGATTCCCAGCAAAGTTCAAGAATGCAAAGTGTTTGCGCGGCCACTTCTCACATTTTAGATTTCTGAAAAAGGGTCCTGCTTGCAAAAACACGCCATGATAATGTGAACCAAAAACATAAGATAACATAACAGTATAATAGTAAAACAACTTGGACCCAATGTCTGTTCCCAGGACAGGAGATCAATCTAAGTACAGAATGTTTGCAATGCTTTAGAAAATGGTTTGCAGTAATGTAAAATATATGCGAATTGTAATTAATAGGCAAGACCATGGAAAACCAAACCACTGGTATGGCCTTAAACACATAACCGTAATTAAAGGCGACAGGGAGAGACAGTCACAGGGAATCAAACCTTGTAAACATAAACATCTGTCGGTTTTTATTTATTTATTTATTTATTTTAACCCAGAATAAAACACGGTCAGAGTAGATTTGGGGCTCTTGACAAACACCTGACGCACTATTTGTGAGGTTTCAAACCATTAACCCTGTCACTGTTGGTGCCTTGCTCCGCCCTCTGTGGACGATCTGGCAAATGAGACAAACGTCCGACTCTTCTTTTAAAGAATCCTCCTCTTCGCTTGTTATTGGTGCGTGCGGTTGCCTTGAAGGAAGTGGTTGTCGTTGTTGTTGAAAGTGGGTGTGAGCGCTGCATTTTTTAAAAAGTGATTTATGAGACCTCTGGGTTCCTCTTTTGTCTTTACAGCTGCAGTTTCCTCACGACTGAGTGTCTCTCAGACACCACACTCTTAAATGCCGCCGTCCTTTGTGTTTTTTGTCCTTGAGAGTGGAAGACTTGAACCTGCTGAACCAAGATAAGTAGCTTGGAGATGCACTGAGCACATCTTAGCACCTGCAGCTCATCTTCAATATTCAAATAAGGCATTTAGTGAGACAAACTCAAATTCTTAGAGTTTACGTAGGTTTTTAGGATGACAATAATGACATCAGGGATTTCTATTTTGGGATACCACAACCCCCTCTCCTTGAAATCATGGTTATATATAACTTTGTGACAGCAAATATATTTTGAAGGAAACATAATACCACCTGTATTTAGATTTCACCTTAATGAGGAAACATTGTTCATCTGCATACGTGGCAAGTTGCAAAAAGTTAAGTCTGAATATCAGCAAAAAGTTTTGCTTTCGGTCTCAAAAATCCACAGTTGTATAAGTGGCAGATGGAGCCAGCGCCTCCTCGTCGCACCTATAATCAAATGATCAACGTGTTTTTAAAGACCAGAAAAACATAGTTGAACCCAGCAGATTCGTCAATCAGCAGATTAATCAACATTGCAAATAGTCGTTAGCTTTTAGCCCTACGTTGCACGCCGACCATCCACCCTGACCACCACGTTCTCCACTGGATAAAATAAACAACACATTTCCTGTGAACAGGATCCAGGCAGTTTGGGCAATTATGGTTTTTCCTTAAAAAACGTAACTCGTTTGAATAATGAGGTGGAAGCAAAATGAACAAGTGACAATGACAGAGGTCAGTGAAAATCAAGTGAGTGTAGAAGCTGAAAGGATTATTATGTTAATTTTGCCAGGTTTTCAGAGCGTTTGTGTTGAATCAATGACTTTAGATCCTGAACACTGCGACTGAAAGCAGATTTCCACAGTAATAATGTATTGAATATGACGAACCATATCTTAAAAATAGCTCAGGGTGGAAATATGTCATCGGTTGTTAATTCTGACTTTAAGGTTATTGGACTGTTGTTTTCAGTGACTGAGGATAAAAGTATCAGGCACGGGCGGAAAATGAGACGTAAACGTCAACAAAAGCCTCTCCAGAGTGTTGCCACTGAATTCAGGTTAACACAGTGAGTGGTTTTAATTGCTCCCCCGTGGGGAGCTCAGTGTGTCTGAAATGAGTTATCACCAAGGCCAGGCGACATAAATCTACTCTGACACAGCCACTCTACCAGCCAGGAAACAAGTCAGTCAGTAAAGTCCAGTAAGTCAGCCCAGCTCACAGCGAACCAGACAGGTCGGCCAGCCGGGCAGGATTCTGGACGCCGGCTGGTTAGTTAGTGCTGCTGTCAGTCAGACAAAAAATAAAACCAGTCTGTTTAGGAAGGAGTCAGGGGGCTTTCACAGTGTCAACAGCACTAGAGCATCACGACAACAAAAATCAGTGCGTTACTTACATGTGTATCGTTGCCCTTCATGCCTTGCACCGTGATTTGTGTATATTCTTCCGCAGTATATATTTATTTTACTGTCTACATTGAACATCTTTGGCAATTTTCTCTGGGATGAATGACGTTCAGACTTATTGTAACTTTTGGGTGTTTCTTTTGTGTGCAGCCCTGCAGCACCGGCGCACTAGTCTCACTGAAATGGAGGAGGATGTTTTTTTTTTGCTGCATATTAGTCCATTTCTGGGCAGGTCTTCTTTGAAAACTTTCCCTTTTCGTTCCTTTATACGTGTATATCAGAGCCTTCCTCTTATGTGGCTGAATACGAGTCTTCAGACGTGCCTCTGGTCTTATTAGTATAATTACGTAAATCCAAATACAGTAATGAAAAATAGTGTTCTGAATAATATGACTGATATGAAGAGACGTAAGCTCAAGTCTTTCATCATGGAGCCGATGAGGACAGCTTTGTCACTTTGGTTGAGACTAATGGACTCAGCGCCCTGTCAGTCTCGATGATATGTCTATATTAACTGGAGAAGAGGAGAGACCCAGTCCTAACATTTTGTTGAGGAAAACTGAACTAATTGCCACAAAAAGTAGTGCAAATTATCACAAGCTGTCTGAAACCTTTTACCCACCAAATAAAATAAAAAGTAGCTCAAATGGCTGGAAAAGCACTCAACCTGACAACACATAATTTTTGAATTATGTGAAGCAAACATGAAGGAAAGCAGGATTTCTGTTTCTGTCGACTTTACACTGAAAAACCGTTTTCAAATTTACCCTAAATAAAACGCTCAGGTTTGGTGGTAAAAGGTGTGACCAGAGGCTACAATGAAGATTTATCCTATTAGGATTGGCAGGAATGGACCAGGGATAAATCTGTGTGTGTGTGTGTGTGTGTGTGTGTGTGTGTGTGTGTGTGTGTGTGTGTGTGTGTGTGTATGTGTGTGTGTGTGTGTGTGTGTGTGTGTGTGTGTGTGTGTGTGTGTGTGTGTGTGTGTGTGTGTGTGTGTGTGTGTGTGTGATTTTGTGTGTGTGTGTGTGTGTGTGCTGAAGCTAGAAGGGCCTCTATAAGTCATCCAGCCAGGCTGACAGCCATACAACTCACTGAATAACTAAACTGTCTCATTGGCTGACTGCTTCACTGGCTGTCTGGCTGACGAGGCAGTCAAGTGATTACAAGGACGCCATTTGGTTTTACAGCAGAATAATATGGCCACTGTTCGCTCTCTTTCCTTTCTCTCTCGCCCCATGAGGATATAGAGGGGGCCGGCAGGGGAGTGATTAAGGTTTTTAGGGAGCTGCCCGCCTGGTTCAGGGGTTGGAGGGTAAAGAGAGGGGATTTATTAGGGCCATAAATTAGACCCAGACATCGTCCCCCTCGTCCCTCCCACCTCTACACCCCCATTATTTTAAATCACTCCTTGCCACATCCCTCCCCTCTTCACACTCTTGCTGTTTACTGCTTTTTTAGATAGATAGATGGATAGATGGATTCATTCGTCCGACTGTGAGAGGTTGAAAAATGGCTAGTTACCCCACTGTGAAAGCCACACAGACAGCCAGGCTTTCAGGTCTGACCTACAAATCTTCCTCTAATGTTTGTGGATGTGTCAGCTCCACAGAGGTTCAACTGTACTCCAGCCTGTCCTTAATGACCCCTGACATTTCTGAGTTTGCTTTAAGAGGAAACAGGGACGGTCGGTAAATACAGAGGTTCTCCTTCAGCTGGAGGATCCAGGGTAAAGATACTGTCTCAATGAGATCTGTCCCGCACAGGATATGATCATTATTGATGGTATGAAGCCTGGTATTGAGTCCTTATTCAACCCTGTTTCCAGCGCAAATCAGTTTGTTGCAAGGACTTCTAGTGTGACAATCTGTTTTCTTTTTGCTTTTTTTTTTTTAAAGACACTGACGCTTATTTTCTTGGAATATAGAAAATTACTTTAACGCACCGGCAGAATTTTTCATTTGTTTGAGAGGAAAGAAAAGAAAAACATGACTGTTAGTGCTGTATAATGCCAAACAGCTGTGTCATGTGCAGGTGGCTGATTGGCTTCTTTATTGAAAACCAAGATCAAACCCATAAACGTGAAGAAAGGCAAACATTTTTCCTGGTTAGACTGTTTGACCAAAGAGGACGGCGAAAACACAACTTCAGAGCTCCTCTTCAACCGCCAGCGTCTTCTCTCCTCAGTGTTCGGAGGCTATTTTGATCATTAAAGGCCCGAGCCCAGAGCGCTGTGGGTGTATGTTGGTCCTTCGATTAAAGGGCAGCCATTGAAGAGTGTGTGTTTTGTGGTCTGAACCAACAGCATGCAGGACGCCATACAGGCCCGGACTGACGCAGCAGCACCACACCGAGATCTGAGCGCCTGCGGTTGAGGGGTGGGGGAGAAGTTAAGGGGTGGACAAGGGATGGGGGGTGGGGGGTGACTTTAAGGCATCAGTTTATAATAGATAAACTAATCCTAATCCTAGTTCTTAACCTAACTGTCACGTTGACGGAGTGAGGTCAAAATGACTTTGTTCTGAAGGTCTACAACCTAAAGAGTCAGAAGTCAGAAGAGTTAAAACTGCTCTGGTGGTGCTTGTGTCCTACTTTGTTTACTGCGGAAGATCATTACAGTCCATTAAAAGATGCGCATCATAAAAATCCCACAGTACAAGACGTTTCTCATTTCGTCCAGTCTCTACTCAACAGTCTTCATAATGTGGTTGATTTGCAGTGTATCAATCCTGATAATAATACATATAATCTGTCATTTCTTCATGAACTCCTTGAGACTGAAACTAGAAAAAGTGCGGGATGACCTGCAGTCAGTCGAGGGTCCAGATCCAGATTCAGATTCAGACCATCTCAAGCGGAAATTTCCGCTTTCTGAAAACCCTGGTGTTCCCTGCAGATTGTTTTGGGTCTAACATACTTCATCCAAGTGATCGAAGCGACCCAATCAGAGAAGCGAATATTGAAGTAGTATAAAATAAAGCAGACATTTTTGTTATTTTTTTTGTCAGTGCCTCCGCCTGAAAGGTGCCATCAAAGTTATCCGCTGACATCTCTCTCTCTCTCTCTCTCTCTCTCTATTTACGTACGGTGTGCATCTTCCTCTCCCCCAACTCCATCTTTCCCTCTCTCTCCCCCACTGAGCGCTCCATTGATGTACCAAGGGCTTCTTTCAGCATGTCTTCAGGTCTCTGGCTCTTTTTAAGCAGCCTGGCTCTCCAGCGAGTGTGGCCTGACAGAGGACGTTTTCAAACCGGTCCTGACATTGATGAAATGCCTCCGGTAGAGTCCAGGAGCTGCAGTTAAACACACAGTGGTGAGAGTGTTGACTGAGACCATGAGTCTATGTGTGTGTCTCTGTGTTTATGATTAAGTAGTTTTCTAAAAGTCAAACAACGAACAGAGGCCTATTTGATGTATGAAACTTTGAATCCCCACAAACGTTTGGATACAAACTTGTTTCCCATGGCTGCCCGGAGCAGTTTGATATGATTTTGTACACAATGTACGTCAGACAACATATTTGGGAAAAGATCTTATTTGTTCCGGTCTTTAAATGAGTCAATCACTACATGTTTTCATACAGTATTTGGCAGGTTTTGAAAATTTCACATTTGCTGTTATGTTTCCAAAACTTTCAGAGCTGTCTTCTTGTATCTCACTTGTTGAGTCAGCACATAACACTTCTCTGCACCGTCTCTGGCTATGTGTGTGTATCTTGCTTGATTGCACAGATTTTGGGTTCTACCAAACCTGGCAACCTCACTGTGGCATCAAGGCTCTGTCACTATTGTTCACCAAAAAATCATTACCGTCACGTAACCCTCTGAAAACCCACAACTTGTCATGTCTACGTATCCGTTTGTGTCTGGATTTATCAATCCAATGTGTTAAATGTTGGCTGGCTCAGCTCCTGTTGATATTTCCATGTCACTTCA
Organism: Seriola aureovittata; assembly: GCF_021018895.1. Lineage (NCBI taxonomy): Eukaryota > Metazoa > Chordata > Actinopteri > Carangiformes > Carangidae > Seriola > Seriola aureovittata. The sequence goes on along the minus strand of NC_079378.1, from coordinate 13,196,188 downwards.
ACTATATGGGAATTCCCCAATTCATACATCCAGCAGATGAATGCAAGTCCCATACTTACGGTCCTGTTTTCCCTGCTTTAGTTTCAACCAACTAAACATGTGACTCTTTAGCTGCTACGTTCACCAGCTAATGGCTAGCTGCGTCTGTGTGTGCTGTTCGATGCTGAGCAGGTGGTGCGCAGCGGGGGTAAGTGAGAGTGGACCAAACCCATACAGTTACGAGTCGTACCGCCAAAAACAGTTTGCTGAAATGCTATGTAGCACCGAGGAGACCGGGGAACTGAGAAGAAAAGGAAAAAAGAAAGAGGGAGAGGAGAGCTCGAGGAGGATGGATGAAGAAGTGGAGGTGGTGGTTTACTGTAACAGATCTCATTAAGCGCTCAGGAAGAACACGAGGCACAGGAAGTCAGGCGCTCGGTGTCCTGCTCTGCCCTGCTGCATGCCTTTTACTACTCTGTTATGGTCTGCTCTGTCTCAGTGTGTGTGTGTGTGTGTGTGAGAGAGAGAGAGAGAGAGAGAGAGAGAGAGAGAGAGAGAGAGAGACTGAATTAGCGACAGAACAACAGAAACTGGCAGTGACGGATTTGGTTTGAGAGGGTGTGCGTGTACAGAAAAAGACAGAGTGAGTGTTTGGGAGGAGAGAGAGGAGAATTTGCGTACTAGAGGGTTACACACACACACACACACACACACACACACACACACACACACCTGCACACAGAGACACACACACACACACACACACACACATGCATACATAGTAAGTCCAGAGGAGTAGTTTCCTGGTTGTGGAAGTGAATGTGACTATTACTGAGGTATTAATGTCTCCAGATTGCAGGCCTGTTCCTGCCCCCGCATCCGCCGGCACTCCTCTGTCCACAACTGTGAAATTGGGACCATGTGTTGCTGCTGCAGCACTCCTCCACCTCCTCCATCTCCTCCATCCCCTTCAATTGGCCAACAGCAGGTTTCTCAGCCTTCCTCTTCCTCTCCTACACACAGTAGCACTGCTTCTCCTCCTCCCTCTTCTCCCCTCTTTCTTTGTTTTTTTTCCGTTCTCCCTCCTCCATTGCTCTTCAGGGGCCTCTGTAAACCGCAAACAAGTTTAGTATGAAGTATTGTCTGTATTCGTCCTGAATGGTCACACACTGAAAACAGTGGCAATAAGCACGGCCTCTCAGAAAGTCCAAGAAACACCTGCCCAGTCGCTGCATGGAGCGAAGGTCATCGTTACCTTGTGTTGCATTGTGCCACCTCGCACTACACGTTTTCATCCGCCTCTCTCTGTGGCCAGAACCTATGACTTTAATCCTCGCGCTGTCTCAACAATGCTACCAAAAAAGACATTACTGTACAATTCCTTTATGAGCAGAGAGTAAGCAGGAAAAAAGAAACACATGGAGCGGCAGATGTGTGGAGGATGCAGACAATATGGTCTCTCTGGTTCTGCAGTGAAGTTCAGTCTGAGTCAAGGCTCCAGGTTTAGCTAGCTTGTAAAATACAACCGCTATAATATTAAATCAAGCAGTTTGTAATAGATATTTTGACAGCAGCCATGTTGGGATTATGGAACTGGTCAAACTGCAAGACAGCTGAACAGACTTTCTGACCGACAGGCAGTTTATCAGGTGTTGCGAACATCTTCAAACTGCACGTCAACCAGTCCGGTTCTAAAATGAGTTGGGATGTAAATCAGGCTCAATCTGAGCAGCGTCTGCCCAGCTTTAGATGATCTAACAAGCATTTTGATTTAAGGCTGAGGCCTTCCTTACTCTTTCCTCACTAGAGGTGGGGAAACGCACATTAATGCCATTTGAGAGCTAAAAATTTAGGGGGAGACACGGTGACAGATGATGAAGGGGAGAGGAGAGGAGAAGGCAGACAGCTGAGGTTCAGATCGAGCAGTCGAAAAATTCAAGCGAAGGAGAAAGGGGAGTGAAAGGAATGAGGAGTGTGCGTGTGTGTCTGTGTGTGTTGGTCGGGGGTCGTTGAGGTGGGGAGGTCAGCTCCTGCCAGGATGCAGGGGTCAAGTTTATTTTTCCTGCCAGGGGAGACGGCGACAGAATGCGAGGACAAGATGAAGGGATGAATGGAGTGGAAGGAGGAAGAGAGTGAGGCAAATCACAGATTTAAGTAGGACATGAGTCATGAGTACCGGGCAAACGGAGAAATCTCTTCTTAGAATGTGTTAACTTGGCTTTAATTCGATTTGGTAGTATAATGTCACTTTGTGAATGAGCTCAAAAAGCTAGGTTGTTTTCCCACCAGGATACATGAAGGCGAGGCCACGAACAAGCGATCCCAGTCTTTTCTTAAGTTGCTGAATGCAGCGCAGCACTGTGTGATATGCAGTATAATCTAATTTCACCCTTTCCTTCATCATTCGCCTTTTTCATGGAAGAGTGAAAAAAACTAAAAAGGTTTTAACGCTATTTAGGGTAATGATATTTCATTGAATTAGCTTGCAGTTGGTACCATATAAAAGCAGCGGCTTTAGAGTGTGGGCATCTCTTGGAGGCAGAACGTACAAGTGTGAACGGCCAATAGCAGAGATTCGGTTGTTTAGTTTGGGCCGGCGCTACTTTCAACTGGACGTTCCTTTATCATGACACTTGAGGAGTGAAGCCACCAACACACACAAACACACACACACACACACACACACACACACACACACACACACACACGGACAAACGGAGGTATCTTATTAGTGTCAGGATGCTCTGAAGAGCCTCCACACTCACCCCAGGTTCATCCTCAGAGGTCACAGCATAACATCCTACAGGAAGTAAACAAGCACACACACACGCACGCACACACACACACACACACACACACACACACACACACACACACACACCTTTTCCCCCTTTCTAACTCCTCTTCTTTCTCATGTCATACTCAAATTTCACAGGATAACATCCTGTAGGAAGGAAAGAGAAACAGAGAGAGAGAGAAACAGAGAGAGAGAGAGAGAGAGAGAGAGAGAGAGAGAGAGAGAGAGAAACAGAGAGAGAGAGAGCGAGAGAGAGAGAGAGTGTTAAATCTACTGAGCAGTTACACGTTCAACTGCTGGCTTATTAGAGACTTATGGGAATGAACAGTTTCAAGAATCAAGAGGAATGACAGTCTTCGCTGGTGAACATTAATGTTTTTACTCAAAAGTTGACGTTCTTCAGAGATCTAAGACATGGTGATGAAATAATAACATCATTAAATCGTATTTTTTGACCGGTCTCAATGTGCACGTCAGCCAACAAAGGCTTGAAAATTTATTGCGAGGTGGGAGCGGACAGAGTAAAAACGCAATCAGCCTAAACAATAATAATCTATAGACGACATGGAGAGTGCTTAGATTATTTTCTCTTCCCGTCTCTCTTCTTGCTCTTCAGATGCTCCGTTGCGTTGATGTCTTCTCTTGATGATGCTCAGTAGTTGTTCAGCTGTTTGTCAGTTTTAGCGGTGTGGTTAGGCACGGTAATGTGAGTCGCGTCATTTTGGTCCAGATGAGCACAACTGTGATGCTGACATTTTTGGTTTGGATCTTATTTAAGCTTTCAAAATATTATTTGAAGAGTTATATTCAAAGAACGTCAACACAAACCATAAAGTCTTAGGTCCCTATTTTACACTCGACAAGTGCAACGCAAGTGTCGATACAAGTTTCAGTCATTTTCCTGTCCAGCAACCACATTGTTTAAATAGCAAATGCACTTGCGCCCATTTGAGCGCCTATGAGTGTGTTGGTCTTAAAATGAAGTGTGGTTAGCTGTTAGCAGTTAGCTAACTTTAGGCAGCGAAATTGATTGCACGAAAAACTGGTCTGAAGTCAATGGTGAAGTGTTTCACTGTTATTTTAAAGGGGCATCCTGATGTAACTGTACCGCTTTTGGCGTTGTGGCGCGTTCACTGTGTTTATCTTCATTAATTGCCTGAAAACAACAGATAGGCTATACTATAACCACACACACACACACACACACACACACAACACACACACACACACACACACACAGAATTGGAATTTAATTTCAAACTGCAGACAGGACCATAGTGATGATCTTTTACACTGAGATTATTGAAAACAAAACCAATGAGATAGAAACAAGAAAAAATTAAACGGGAGCTATAACGATCTTTTGGCACCAATGATGTTGTTTGTCCGACACAGTGACTCTGAACCTTTAAATCTATATACACAGGGCCGTGTATGTAAAGGGTAACCATGGAGACTATGACACCACAACATGGACCTGAGAAATATGTAAAAAAATGAGGGCACGTTAGAAAAGGGGAAACAGGTCAGCTGAACTAACAGAGCAAACTTACAAAGTCACACCATCCCCTTCACAACGCCCATGTTTGAATACTGACTGAAATTTTTTTTTTTTTTACTTCTTAAACTTCTTTTATTTATAAAACACAGCTTCATAATAGGATTTCATATATAGGTTTGCAAGTTCAAGCCAAGACAAATGTCCTATTCCAACTTTACCTGCATGGACACTGAAATTATTAATTGTAACGGCCTTTATTGACACAGGCCCAGACGCTAGACTCTTTTCTGGAATGATAGAAAAGCCTTTGGCCACCAAACGTCGTCAATGTTAAAATTAGTTTGAAGCTACTTCTGCAGACTTCATTTCCACCTGAAAGGAAAGAAGATGAAGGTAGACTGATAAGGATTAAATTGTGAGGTGTGTGTGTGTGTGTGTGAGAGAGAGAGGCTGAGGGGTCTGTAACACTGCACAAAACAACAACCCTGAAGCTATTCCTGTAATCTCCCTCAATTTCCCTCCCTCTCAATCACTCTTTTCTCTTTTTCCCCTTCTCAGTCAATCTTTCTTCCCTCAAGGAGCCACATCAAAGAGCAGAGAGCTGTTATCAGTGCTGGGAGCTGTGTGTGCGTGTGTGTGCGCGTGTGTGTGTGTGTGTTGGACATACCACACTTTATCTCCGTGAGTTGCAGGCCTCCTTCTGGTTTATCTCCCACACTGCTTGTTGAGATTTATCAATGGGAAACCTCATCAAAATGATTTCAAACCTGTGGAGTCAGAAATCATTGATTGTACCGAATATCTGGATCACCCTCTTGTGCTGTATTTATCTTCTTCATCTGGAGAACTGCCCAATAGTAGTTTACCTACTATTTCATGTCCAGATGTTTCCAACAACTGCAGTGGAAAAAAACAAAAAAACAAACTTCAGGAAACAGTGTATTTTAAAACACTGCTCCTGATATTAAAAGTTAAATACAAAGCTGCACTCTCAGTTTCAGCACTGCCACATGACACAGGTGTTTTTTTTAGTTTTTTTTTGTTTTAGAACAAACAGCTGCTTATCGAGCTTCTTAACTGTTTGGCGTGCGGGAAAGTTGAGGGATACAATCAGTGTTTGTTCTTTCTGCTGGGATGGAAGCTCTCAACATAAAATCTACAGACATTTTCTTCAGGCTGTTTATCACGGCGTTGCACAGAGCAGGCTGAGTGAGAGTGATTGTGTTCACTCGAGGTTGAACTTAAGAGTTTGCAGTTTTTGCTTGTCAATCTAAAATTCCCGTTTCTCCTCAGAGGCCCCTCACATGTAACACACACAGTTCTCAGGCACCTACTGTAACGTGATTTTGTGCCACTGCTGTGTACAGCCACACGACAGTAATTACATTGTGGGATTGCTAGGAAATATTGAGGTCACCATATAGTTAATAAATGTCACACTTGGAATTTACTCAAACAAAATGGCACAGGTTAAATATAGTCCATGGGTAATAGAGCCAGCAGCTTGTTTAGCTGTTGTTTCCACCAGTTTCCCCAACTAATGAATTTGAAGTGAGTAGCCGTTCTGCACTTACTGTACCTGTGAAGTCAAGTAAGCTTTATTTATATAGGCCAACATCGCAAATCCCAAATTTGCCTCAAGGGGCTCCGCATATGACACACTCTGTTATTAGACCCTCGATTTGGATAAAGTTAAACTCCCCCTGAAAAACTTTAATGGGGGGAAAAAAACCCTCAGGGAGAGCAACAGAGGAGGGATCAAAAGCAAAAATGTGAAGGAAAAAAGTTTCCGTGTGCATATTAAAAGGAAAAAGTATCAGTGAGACTGTATGTAAAGCCTATTTTATACAGTATATACAACTTTTGTGTCATATAGGTAGTAATCAGGTAATCAGGATACATAATCACATCACATCAAATCAAATCATAGACACATGAGAATGAGAGAAACATCCAATTGATGTTGCCTGTCAGAAAGAAACACACTCTGACCAATCACACAGCGGGACATTACATGCCTGCAGCTCTCCTGCAGTCCTGAAGGATCAGAAGTTGTTGGACCAGAGTCTCCTGTCGTGAACTGCATGATAATTCGACCAAATGTCAGAAATCATCTGTAGAAACAGATTTTCCTCTTCTTTCGCATGACTGAGAAGTACACACAATGTAAAAGGATTAGATTTTTATTTAAGGGAACAGCTTTTAGGTTCCTTTATAGGTTCCTTGAAACCCCATATCCGATTCATTCGCCCACCATCTCCTACCCTCCCGCCAACCACGTCTCCGGACTCCGTGATAAAACTGCCCACCTACAGGGCGTCTTGGCTGGTGGCTGGGAGTGGACTCCCCCCCCCCGTGATAGTGACGTAAAGGGCCACATCACAGGAAGGCTTCCTGTGTTGTTTCATGCACAGTGTTAAAGTGCACTTTTGATTTATCGTCGTTTGAAGTACAATCAAATGGATTCATGTTACATGGTCACCAGTTTCCGTGTCATACTTCCATGTACGTAACTGTATCTGTGTACTCGTTTAGGTATAACTGAAAGTTCAATTTAGATGAGTTTTCACCTCAGATATTGAAGTCTGAGAACAATCTCCGCTCGGAGGTTCTTGAATCAGTGAGTTTTTTCCATGGAGACACAACCCTGGGCTCTGATTGATGGGTACATAAAGGAATACAAGTAAAGGATAATATCTATAAAATAACAAAATGTATTTTATTGCCACCAAATTCTATGAAAAGACCAAAACCAACAATGGCTTGTCTCTTTCCAACTTCCCTACCCTGATTTTAAATCTTTTGTCCCGACTTTGACTTTAGAAAAACACTCACAAATACCCACTTACATTTTAAAAGAGGCTCAATAAAAACAACTGAGCTATGCTGTTTTTTTTTTTTTTTTTAGCAAACTAGCAAATAGGAGGAAACTGTGCATTTTATTGGGGACTATTAACACTGGTGGATTAATACACACTTGTTGCTGTAGCGAGTATTTACTGAGGTCTCTGGCACAGATTAACACACACAGGCTACACTTGTTAGTACAATCACTTCATTGCTCATTGAGTTGTTGACAATAATAAAAACAGAATATCACCAGAGTCGTCCCTTAAAGTGGCTTCTCCACTGATTTCCTGCCAGGGTGAAAGAAACACAGATAGAGCTTGTGTGTATTAAGTCTGAGGGGGGTGCACTTCGGCCTTCAGCCACATTTCTGCCAAAACCTCATGAAGTATGAATGTTAAATAGTGCGGCCTTGAGTGTGTAATTGCTCTTATATCATATTTAATGTGACATTTTCAGTTGGTCAGGCATTACAAACTCGTGCTGTGCAGCCAAAATTTATTCAGACCCACAGGAATCTGTTTTAAATTCCACTAGAAGGTTTCCAAAATTACTAATTATGTCTTAAAATCACATCTTTGGTTTTAATATTTCCCTCATTACTTCAATAAAGAGCTGGAACAAGATGATATGTTGCTGTCACCCAGAGAGAAATAAGATGATTTTACAAAAAATGAAAGGGGGAAATCTGATGTCAAAGGACACAGAAACACAAAATTCCAGTGCTGCAGTACACACATGAAATATCTGTCATCCAGTCAGTACCGTTCAAATGTTGTCTATATATGAATATATATATATATGTACACACACATTTCTGAACCTCAAAAATGATATCAATGGGATAAAATTGCAAACTTTAACGCTTGATTACATGCATTGTTTTCTGTGAAATCCTTGTATGCGTGAAGGAAATCTGAATTCTGTACAGGAACGGCTGAAAACAAATATGGGGTTGGAAATAATAACAATTTCAAGATTCTGTCAGCACAAAATGTCACACATAGCAACTTTGGCTGATGTTAGTTAGGTCTAAAAACTCGAGCTGGGCAGCATGCTGCATAACTTACACAGACAGAAAAACGTACAGGACCCAGGTCTGGTCTGATTTCACAGTTTTGGATATGATTTTTCTCTCGGGTTAGTTTTCCCTTTGGACTGAACAGAGAAGCTTTGTGACCAGTAAAGGCACACAGTACAGCGGCGGGATTAAATTGGCCAGTCCGTGACGTTGTCAACAAAAACACATTTGAAAATCAAAACAATTTTACATTTGAAAGAGCTCAGAGTAATTTCCAGCATTTAAACACAACTACTAGCCTCTCTCTTCCTTTTTGTCTCTTTATCTGCCCCTCTTCACTATCTGCTCCAGTTCCTGTTCTTCAGTCACAGGCTCCAGTTGACGGACATCTGTCATCAGGACGTTTTCGTCTAACGCTTCCTACTTTTACTTTGCTCTCATCTTCACTCCTCCCCCCTCTAAAGCCTTGAGTCAGGCCATGTTACCGTCACACTGTCATTTACATATCAAATCTTTTTTGCCCACAATGGCCTTTATAAACTTTTCTGTTTTCTGCCAGCGTCTATTGTTTTTGTTGTTTTCTCCCTACAGAAGCAAAGCTTTCTCTCTGCACTTCACAACATAAAAGTGTTGATTTGAAATTTTTTTTTTTACAAGTGTGGCTGAACATCCCCAAATGATTGTTCGCAGTTAATATCTCCAATCTCTGTCCAGTACTGCTCTATTAGTTTCAGATTACATCCCTGTTTATCCAGAATCATATATAATATTAACCATTTGTATGAAATTTTGTCTTAATTACTGTGTGAATTCTTGAGTTACAGCTAAAAAGTGTTTTGTGTAACACACTGACCTTGGCCTTTGACCACCAAAATCTAATCAATTCATCCTTGACTCCAAATGAACGTTTGTGCCAAAATTTGAAGAAATTCCCTCAATGTGATACTGAGATATCGCGTTCACAAGAAACAACAAGAAACAAGAAACAACAAGCAACAAGCTGTTCTGCCTCTGCCACGCAGAGGCAGAACAACACCATCAGTTGTTTCAACAAATACCTCAAAACTACATGTGTTTATGTTCGAGTAGCATCTCAGAAGTTATGACTCTAGTCTGTCGGGAGAAACTAATGAAGGTGGATGACATTATAAAGGCAAACAGTCTGCAGAGGGAGGACATCAAAGTGGATGGAGGGTCAACAAAATGTCTGACTGTGAAATCGTAGACTGACGTTAATTTCTCTGATGTTGATGATGTTTCCCTGAACTGAATCGAGTTGTCATGGTAACTGCCAAGTGTAGAGGTCATGGACAAATTATGTGTTTTGTCATTTGAATTGGAAGATTTGTTGGTCTCTCGGTGCCCTGACTGAAAAGTTAGAATAACATCTGAGCAAGAAGACGATTTAGTGCTTGATGATCCCATGGTTCAGCTCCTATCACTGTGACATGTGGATCCAGACATTCAGAGTTGTTATCTCCACATTCAGATTAGGCCAGAAAAAAAAACTGGAGGAATCACAAGAGCAACACGAACTAAAAAGGAAAGGTATATACGTTTGCTTTGGAACCTCAACTACATGGGTACACAGAGTTTGTTTTTCGAACACTGCAAATGGCCATCCATCCATGCCATCTGTTCATTACGTAGCAGATTTGTTTTGGCAGAGCAGTTATGCGATGACATCACCTGCAACCACCATGAGGTACAGTGTTGTTTATCAATGCTGTTTATCATTTTCTATTTCAGGACTGGGGAGACTGGGAAACACAGATAAACGTAATGAAAGTCCGACGTTCAGGGCCAAGCGAGCAGCCTGCAGGGAGACATAAAGAACCCAGACTTTCCCACTGTCCATCTGAAATACAACTTGTTGTTTGGACATTGACCTCTTGGTCCGCTTACTCATTAAATTGTGAGAAGCACCAACATCATCATTTGACTGGCTTCGCAAACACGGACCCATCTAAACCTAGAAAACAGTGCACTGCTTTGGTCCAGAGTGAAATATCTCCAATTATTGGTAGATTACTTTCTACACATATTCATGGTCCCAGAAGTTGAAGTCCAAACACTTTGATGTTCCTCTGACTTCCTTTAGACTCCACAGGTTTTCGCTGGAATAATAGCAGCAACAACTGCTGCTGCTATTGCTCAAAAAAAAAAAAAACTGGTAGCAACATTTAAAGTCCGCAGAAATTGTAGATCTTGTTGATCCCTTGACTTTTCATCTAGCGCAACCAACAGGTCAAAGTTTTCACTTATCGACTGATATATTTGAACATTTATGGATTGGTAGAACATTTGGTACAAAAATACATGTTTCCAGAAAATGTTTCTCAATGACTTTGCTGATCTTTGAGTTTTTTGAGTGGGTTTTTCTATTGAATGGACTGCCATGAAATTTGTGAAATTCATACTCCCCACAGGATTAACTGTAATAACTTTGGCGATGATATAAAAGATTAGTGGCTAAGCTCATAGCCTTCATGCTTGCACCAACACAGAAACTAGGTCTGACTGCCACAGACATCTCTGAACATGTTCACTCTCCCTCTAATCATTTTCACTTTTACTTCATCACGACTGCAAAGTCTGGACTTCAACTTTTATCTATTTGGTTTTCTCTGCCTCTAGAACCTCACATGGCCTCAAATGTAGTTGTAGACGCTGGTTAAAACTATTTGTTTATTACTGGATTTTACTGTGCACAGTCTCTTATTGTTAGTTTTCAAAAAATAAAACCCTTTACAGTTTCACTAGAAAAACAGGCACATAGATTAATATGACATGTAAAACAGCACAATTGACCAATAAGGTACTGGATAGTTTTTTATTAATACTTAAAATCTTTAAATGATTGTCTATTAACAGCAATAACACAGACTTGACAGAACAGTTATTGTCTTTTCTTGTTAAAGCTGTTGGTTTGCTTTTGTTTTGAACATACAGCAGCACATGTGGTGTCAGATTAAAGAGAGAGGAGGAAACACTCATGTGCAGCAGACGTCTCCATCCTTCGGTGGCGGGAGAAAACGACAGAGAGACAGACAGGAAAACAGCGGGACACATGTAGAGACAGAGGAAGAGGACGCAGACGGGAATCGTCGGAGCGTATCAAATATCTTCATCCTGTTGTGGGAGAGAACGAAAGAAAGATGGGACGAGGGAGAGAAGAGCTGAGAAAGGAGATAAACAAGATGGACAGAGAGGCAAGTGGACAGAGAGAGAAACTTCTCAAGCCAGGAACAAAAAGCACATTGATCGGACGTGTCAGTCAGCGGAGGTGAATGAAAGATGGAGGAGGGGGAGGAGAAGCCCTTGCCATCTGGGCAGCAAGGAGGGAAGCGGCAAGAGGAAGTGGGATTCAATCAAACGCTGTCAAGGTCAGTTTGCAGTGAATAGGCCTCTCCACCTGGCTGCTCTTTCACTGAGAGGATGCATGCTGATGGGGGCCTCGCTGCACTGCATGCTGGGAGAGGCCCGTCCACTGTAAAGACTGTCACTGAGACAAAAGTTTACTCTGGTGGGGCTTGGGAAATATAATCACATCTTGTAACTTGTGATACCATATTTATAAAGAGCAGAGGCTCCACTTCATCAAAGTGACGACACTTTCAAGTTCATTTCAGTTTTAGTTTAACATCTGGCTGTTTCTGCTGGCTTAGATGAAGACTACAACTTTTATCTTACATCATCATCAGACATCATGGCCACTTTACCAAGAGGCTTGCAGAGATAAGATTGTTCTCCCTTGGAGAACCATGCACGTTGTCAGGCCTGTCATCTCTGGAGTCATCTAAAGTGCTGCGCACATTCAGCTCCCAAAGCGTCCTCCATGAGATAGATGAAGCAGGAAAACGCAGACATTTGGACTGAGCTTGGCTAAATGTATGATTTTGAATTGGGATTGGGGAGCACAAGTAGAGACAAGAGCCATGGCTGGATTATGACACAAAGGGCCCCTGGGTACAGACAAGTCAAAGGCCCCCTACAAAGAAGCAAGACACCCACACAGGAAGAGACACAAATCAATCACAAATCACACAAGCCCTGTCATTTGTGGTCATTTTGTGTCTCTTTGAAGATGTTTCGCATCTCTTTGTGTTGGTTTTGTGTCTGTCTTGTAGTCATTTTGTGTCTGTGGTCATTTTGTGTCTGTGGTCGTTTTGTGTCTCTTTGTGGTTATTTTAAATCTCTTTGCAGATGGGTTATGTGTCTTTGTAGTTCTTTATTGTTCCTTTGTGGTCATTTTGTGTGTCTTTCTGGGATATTTTGTAGGCGAAGACCGGGGGTCCCCTGACCTTTCAGGCCCCTGGAACTGTGCTGGATAGTAATCCGTTCATAACTAGCACACAGAGAAAGTCCTTATGACTTCGCTGCAGGTTTCACGTTTGCCGTCTTATTCCATTGTAATATTGCAACTTCGTGTAGCATCCAAAGCACAATGGTAAAATTAATAAATTAATTAATTAAAGTATAATTTGGTCCAAAATAGTCGCATGCCTTCTCACACTCTTCCTCACCCTTTAACATCCTCACGTTCTTCATTTGTGTCTTAGCTGCTGTCCAGACACAGTAAGCCTCATTCAGCCGACTGGAACTGTCTCATCTGACATTTAAAGCCGTGTGTTTGTGCTGGTGTGTGGTGGGATGTCTTCGTGTGTATTTGTTGGAAGAGCTTCGAACAGCTGCCATCCTTACAACCAACAAAGTGAACATCTACTGTTGAAAATCAAAAGAAAACTTTTAGCATGTTAGAGGATCGAGTGAATTTTGTTGTACAGTATGTTTGTGTGTTGCAGGATGAGTTACACATTTTGAAAATTAAACTCCTTGTCTGTGTGTGTGTGTGTGTGTGTGTGTGTGCCATACTTCAAACACAAGTAGGCCTTGCTCCAGCCACAGTGTTTCTCCTTGTGTGGTCAGAGTGTCACAGACATATTTGCTGTTGGCTACTGTGTATAAATGAGTAAACGCTTGTGGCTATTTTCAAGTGTGTGTTTGTGTATGTGTGTTTGTTTGTTCATGACTGAGTCGATTAAAGTGGTTTCAACCAAACCATGGATCCGAGTTACATGTGTCTGTGTTTTAGTTCTTACGTGTGAGTGTGTGTGTGTGAGTGTGTGTGTGTGTGTGTGTGTGTGTGTGTGTGTTATACTGGGGAGAAGAGTAGAAGAGTTTCGCTTTTATTAGTCTATTAACAACAAATCATGTGTGTATTATATTTTTCAGTTTTTCAAAACACACAATAAGTTTTCAATAGATTTCCAATCATCCAGTTAGAGGATCATTGTATGTGTAGGATCTGATCATTTCTGACTTTGTGTTAGTATCAATAAAAGATACTAGGATTTTGAAAATTTGAAATGATGTCCTCCAAACCTTAGCCAAACCTGTTTGGTAGAAAAAACAAGGACGATGGGTAAAATTATTACCCAAACTATAAATGCTACCATCCTACCACTAATTTTACTACATTGCCAGTAGTGGTTGGGTGGCGTGGCTATTTTTGAAAATTGTGTAATGTTTCCATTAGCAACCTTTTTTTTTTTTTTAAATGTGAAATAGCTTCAGTGTGTTAAACTGCTTTTTCTGAGTAGCTTGTAGTGTAGCTTGCCACTTTCATCAAAGGTGCAGTGTTGCTGTGGCCTCACTACCTCCAGTAGTTTGTAGCTTCGCTGTAGCTGCAGTTTCAGAGTTGATCTCCCAAATTTGCCTCCAAATAATGTAGTTTAGATAAGCTCAACTGCTTGTGTTTTGTGTCATTTCAGGCTTTTCAGATCTCATCTACTTTGGTGAGTACAATGTTATCGTAAGTGATGGAAATGATGGATAAACTATGAAAATAAGTTGAAATAAACATGAGTAATCTTGAGTAAGCACTTTGAGGGAAAATCAGTAGCCCCTTTGTTTGTTCCCTCTTCATTTTCTATAACATAACTCTGAGTTGTCCTGGTCAAAACGGGGTTTGCCTCTCTTGTAGTCACAACAAATCAATGTGGTTTATGTGCTAATGGGCTGAAATATAAAATCTAAACATGTATGCGTGCATTGCCCTGGATATTTGGCCTGGTGGCTCAATGCCAACCCAAATCGCCTGCTGGCAGCCTGAATGCAGCAGGCCTGCCTCTGCCTGAGAGCCATTTCACAGGTAATTAATGGACATAATGACTGCAATTCTGGGGAAAAAAAGGAGAGCGTCTGATAAATGCACAAACATAGTGATCTGCACACAAAGGCAATTACGCAACATAAGGCCGGGATACGTTTTTTTATTCTTCCTCCACTGTGTAGTCGTATCACTCAGTAAATCTGACCAAAGTGCAGTGTTTACAGCTCTTAAAATGTGAAGAAATTGAGAAAACACTTCCAAATATTTTGTCCATTAAAAACATGCATACTCACAAAATTGTCCATATGTAAACACCAATACACAAACAAATTGCCCTCCCTTTCACAATCTGACGCACCAGCTACAGGGCTCTTACAGATATAGGTTTAAGAACACACACACACGTCTGTCTAACGGGTTTTCTGTGGCTGCACGTGCGTCACGGCACTACCACACGGGCCTGGAATCACTTATGTTGCCACACATCCATAAACCAACACAGGAAAGACGCGTGGCACCACGAAACTACACGGTTCACCACTCAGACTAAGAGCTCAAAGTAGTTCTAGACTGAACTCTGCAACTGTGCTCTGCTCAGTGTCTGTTCAAATGTCTGCATCATGATATCTTCCAGTTATTCCTTTCACTGAAAGGGCATCTGTGAGAGCTAGCAGTGGTATAAATCTTCTCATATAACTCTCAGCAAGAAAGACAATAAGCATATATATTATATTATTTAATAGGCTGTTTCCTCAAACTCCAAGAAAAGGGAAGACACCTGTAACACACCACACACCCACACAGACACTGGCTCAGTTAAAGAAATAACAGGAAGTTGAGCAGGTAGAGCATTATAGTGGAGGTTAGACTTTAGCAGCCTTTTCAACCTGAGAAATACCCACAAAAAATAGTTTCTTGGCTGACAGCTGGACGTTTCCAAGCCAAGACCACATTTCCCATAAATCCTGTTGCTTCCTGTCCCCGAGAGGATGATGCTACTTAATTCCTGTCTCTGCGGTAACTCCATTTGTTTTTTTTTTAACAAATGTAAAAGACAAGAGCTGTGTGTGAACATAAAGCTCCTCTGTTGTTCTCCCACAGGACCAATCAGCCACACTGCAGCTGTGGGTCTGTACACACTGATGACAGCGTGTCACTTACACACACACACACATAGACACACACTAAAACCTACTGACATCTACCTACGGACCAACAATATGCATGAATATTTGGAATTGTACACATGTGCAAACACATGCACATTGACCTCTGACCTCTTTGACCTGAGGGCCTCCCAGGAGAGTTCAGCTGGGTAGCCCTGACCACCTGGCTCTCGTTTCTGGCTCAGCTACACTCAAAACACACACACTGAACAATATCTAATCACCGTTTGCCCCTTCCAATCACGTGGAAAAGTGTGGAGCACCAGTACCAGTTTGTGATACTTTACAGTTTAATTGATCTTATATTCTTCTGTTTATTGTGTCCCATAGTCGCTGCGCTTAGGTGATAAAAAAAATCATTATTTTAGGATCACAACATGTGACCACAGCTGTACTGTGTGATCGGCTGTATTGACTTTTAAAATGATTGATTACAGAGAAAGCAGACAGATCCAGTGGAAATAAGTTCTCAGGATGGATATTCCTCAATTTCCTAATCACTATTCAGACAGTTGTTGCTGTTTGCATTTTAGTCTTTGAAAAGGCCAGTAACTTAAACCTGAGCAACTATTTTCACTTTAGCTTAAGTCTTTATCTTGTTTGGCTTCGCAGCGATAATATATAGTCCTGGATGGAAAACATTTCTTGAGAAAAAGTCCACAGGTCTGCATCATGAATGTGGGCAGTCAAAGAAGAATGATCTGTTTGCTTGGAGGTGAAGAGCACCTCTAGGTGACAGGTGTGTGAGCGTCGTCACCTGAGGGATGCAGATCAGGTGTGTAAGGTTTGGGATGATCAGCCAGGGCAAGGAAAGGTTAGATAAGTAAAGGTCAGGGGAGGGAAGATCTCCTCTGGAGTTTGCATTTTCAACATTCCCAAAGAAAACACAGCTTTTTTCTTTTTTTAGAAATGATCCTAAACCAAAGCTCAAATGATCAAAAAAGACAGAAAAGAGCTGAGGATAATATTCACTAAACAAGACAAAACTGTGAGGTTTGAAAAATAAAACACACTGACAACATTTCTGATGCTCCACTAAAGTTGGATATGATTTAAAGACTGGATGCTACTTCTGTTTGGCAGCAGTTTGCATGTCTGGACAATACTCAGACTTGCATCTGAGGAATGGCCGTGTGCAGGAGGCAGCCAGGTTAGCTGTCAGCTGAAACAAGAACTGATACTTGGAAAATATGTTCTGGCAATTTCAAAGTTCAAAAAATATATTATATATTTTGCAACTTTGATGTCAGAAAGATATTTCACTCATCCATGGACAATGTAGTATATTAGACTCTGACCCTGGCGAATATGTGCAGGTTTGGACTCTTCATGGGCATTATTACAATTATTATCATTTGTAATTGCAAATTGAGTATTTTTAAATTAACTTTGAGGATGTGTAAGCACAAATGCCAAATTTTGCTTGTTCCATCTTTGAGGATTTGCTGCATCATTTTAAACTGCTACTTGAGGGTTTTAGACTGTTGATATTTTAAGATGTCACTCTGGGATCTGGGAAACTGTGATTGGTGCTTTGATTAATCATGAGTTTATAGACCAAACAACCAATAGATTAATTTATGGATAATGAACAGAATCATACGTTATCTGCAACCCAAGTGAAAATAAAACTTATATTGGTGATAGACATTTTGTTTCAACAAGGAGGTCATGTGCAGTGATCATTGGCAAAATCAATAGTGTGGATGAATTGATCCCTGGTCAGTGGGGTAAAGAGGGGTGGGGGTGGGGGTGGGGGTGGGGGGGGGGGTGGCACTTTTGACCCCTGATCTTTTCTACTTGTCTACAAACAGAAATAAGTAATACTTTAAGATAAACAGTTGGAAAACCACTTGCATTCCTCATTTGAACTTACCTGAGAGAAAGTGGAGTCACGTGAGGTGAAGTGAGGAAGGCTGTGGAAGTTGGAGGCGGTCAGTTGAAGTCAATGAGCTGCTGCATTTAATCGTCTCCATTACAAGCGGACGATTACACGCAATGACACATGTAATTACACAACATTCCTGCCTCCGAGGCTTCAGTGGACCCAGCTATAACTACACCTGCAATTTAAGTGTTGAATTGGAGGCCGTCCTTTTCAGTGACCCCATGCTGTGTGAATGTGAGTGTGTGTGTGTATGTGTGTGTGTGTGTGTGTGTGTGTGTGTGTGTGTGTGAGTATGAAGAAAGTCATGAAGGGAATTCCGGGTGAAAACATCTCTGATTTATTACTTACTGACACAGCAGAGTAAAAAAGATGCGAGCGCAGAGACAGAGAAGCAAACTGGTTCAACGCTTTGACAAACAATGTGTCTAAATAATCTGAACCTCAGCATCACAAATGCTCTAATTTTTGCATTCAG
Source organism: Seriola aureovittata (assembly GCF_021018895.1). NCBI lineage: Eukaryota > Metazoa > Chordata > Actinopteri > Carangiformes > Carangidae > Seriola > Seriola aureovittata. The sequence goes on along the minus strand of NC_079378.1, from coordinate 13,178,399 downwards.
TGTCCTTATCAAACCAAAGCCTAAGATCGAATATTGTGTTTCTTCCACACACGCCATACTCCACTTCAGACCACCCCCCTCCCCCTGCCTGCAGAGCTGAGCAGCTAACTAGCCTCTTGCCATAAACCAGCGACAAAATAGCAGCTCCTAATTGTTGAGTTTAACGCCTGGTGATTACAGGGGCTCATAAAACTCCCCTCTGACAGAGAACCACCTCCCCACCTCCCTTCACTCCTTCAAGGCCACACAGGGCGCCAGTGCCAATCAGCAAGTCTCTTTTTCTAACACCATGTATTCATTTTACAGCCCAAAGAGGGAGGAGAAGTCTACTCTCATTTAGCTAACGGAGACCAATAAACACTGAGAGATTTAGATTAATTGACCATTTACAACCAGGGGAGGGCTGGGTAAACTCTGCTCACTGGATCAGCTGGGCTGACTTTGAGCTTGTCTGTTGTTTACGTCCAGAATAACAGGCAGACAGACAGACAGCAGTCAGAGGCATTGTCTCACTTAAAAGGGCGTTATTGCATTTCTGTATGAATCCACAAATATAAAGGCGAACTTATACGGGGTTGTTCTGCTCAGAATGCACTAACCAACAAAGATTATGTGTCAGAAAATAACAAATATAAACTGTCTAGAAAAGTGAAAGCTGAAGAGTCAATGAAAGCTATAACCTTTCTCCAAAGAGGAGGAAAAAAAATACCCTCTGTAGATTTCAGAACATTGCTCATTTGACGGCTTTCATGTTTCAAATCCTCTTGCAGGAGGAACAAGTGTGGATCAGGCAGAGAAATGCAGGTTTTAAGGGATAATACTCATGCTTAGATTTTTTATAATCAGTGGTTTGTCTCCTTTTCTATTATTCATGGATTGTCTGCACACAGTTGGCACCATTGCAGATGTCAGGCTCACCTTCCTCATCATGAGAACATTTCAGAAACAGATACTTCATCACAGCAAGGATGCAAAAAAGACTTTATGTTGTATTATTTTTCTTACTGTTTGAGTGTTTTCACATCAGTGTGGTTATGATCCACAGAATAATCACTCAGAAACAAACGTGATACCATAAAAACCTATCTACCTTTTCATTTAGGTCATCTGCGTTGGCTGCGGCTGAGTTAATTTTAGTGTTTTAGAAATGAGACATTTAAAATAATCAAGTCACAAAGAGCATGCACTGTAATATGAGTGGACAAAACACCAACTACAAAGATGAGAGAAACAGCTCAGAGTTTTAGTCTCTGCAGTGTTTTATTTGCACAATGAGAACGTCTCCTAAAACAAAGTTAAATAATATGGCTGAAATGTAAAATCAATGGAAATGAAATAAGTTGAAATAGTGCCCTGTGATTTCACTATACACACACACACACACACACACACACACACACAAACACAAACACACACACACACACACACATAAATTTGTACTGCTGTACTTGTGAGGAACCTCAGTCTCAATGCATTCCCTTGGTCTTAACCTTGACTTCAAGGGTCAGCTTTGCTAAGGAAGAAATAGTTTGCATGACGTGTTGTCTGACCATGTCAAAAAGGTAAAAGTGTTTCTACATAATCCAAATGGCCACCATCGAAGGTGGGGTGAGAAGCCAGCCGTCAAAGAGAGGGGTTAGTGAAACACAGAGGATTTAAACATACAGTATGTGTCTGTATATTTGTGAATACATCTGCTGTGTAATTTAATTTTACATTTAGACAAAAGGCTCCTCAGACTCTGGGGGAGGCGACCTTAACAACAGGCTGCACAGATGGGAAAGTTTTCTGGTAATTTGACTTTAGAAAAACAGAGCATCACAAGCTGCCATTTAAATGAAAAGATCGATGGTTGCAGATTGTAGAGCCAGGTTTCCCCTCTAATTTTAGCGGTGGATGATGTTTTCATTTTCTTTTGGTTCCACGTCTACCCGTGCTTCATTTTCCAGTTTACATTCTTGTGCATGTTGGAGCACAAAGAACCGATTTCTGGAAATGAGAATCACCACTTGCCTCATACTTTTAGGATTTTTTTTATTTTTTTATTTTTTGTGTTTTGCAGGGGTGGCAGGTTTCTGCCTAATGGATCTGGAGGAAAATACTTGTGTAGTGGTTGTATGGCGTCTTTGTCAGTGGGGTCCTCAAGCCCGGGTTGAAGATGCCTTCTCATTAAGTCGGGGTTGCTGGGCCTTATTGTTGTGCTAATCAGGCACAGATGTGGACACCCCGACTCCGGAAAATCATCCAAGCAGTTTTGACAGCAGACGCCTCTCAGGAGGGAGAGGGGGCTTGAAATCCTGGGGGGACCATTATAATTGTTTTTGACAGGGATCCAATCCAAATATGTACATGCGTGAAAATGAATCAAGCTTGAGCTGTCAACCTCTGAACTGAGATATTTATGACAGTGGTGAGGAGGGAAGAGACGGGTTTCTATTGTCAGGGATGGGAAAGAGATGATGGTTTTAAATTCGGATCCCCTGATGAGCAGAGAAGTGTGGATGGGGGAGAGTGGTATTTGATTCTCCCTTCTTTCACAGCTAACACTAATGTTCCCCTGAGCAAGTGGTATAAGTGTAGCGCTAGCTCTGTTGTGGGTCTCCACCAACTCCTGAGGGAAATATCTGGCTCTGTAGCTGCGAAATGGTGTGAAATTAAGCAGCTGATCTCTACGTGCGTCTGTCTGCTGATTGGGTGCTGAGGACCAATTGGAATTGCCAACTTATAAAGACGCCTTCCAGCAGCTCCTCAATTGTCCAATTTACAAGCTTTATTTTGTTAGTTGGTAAGCTAGTTACAGAATCACCAGGTTTTTGTTCAGAGAAACAAAAGGACGGAGCTCCTGTGCTGCTGAATAGCCACTGATTAAGCCTATTGTGTAAGCTAACAGTATTTTATTTGTACAAGTGAAAGATTCACAAAGTGTAACATATAAGTCTGACTGCTGTGAGGTAGTCAGAGCGTGGACACAGCCAGGCCAGCTGTTTCCTCCCACTTTCAATCATCACCATAACTGACCAAGTGTACGTCCTTGTGGTGAGCTTATGAGAGGTGAGAATGAGGCGAGTCTGAACATTGTTCCTGGTGGCCTGTATGTGGTATAGAAGCTTTGTGTGTGTGTGTGTGTGTGTGTGTGTGTGTGTGTGTTAGACAGGTGGTTCGCTGGCCTTCATAAACTGTGTCTCTAATCCATGGCCCCTGCGACAACACACCTGCTGACAAAAGCAACACGGCATAAGCTGAGGGAATCACACACACAGACAAATACGGACTATGGACTCATTGAAATGCAGCTGAAGAATACAGGTGCATTATGTGTTTATGTGTTTAAGGGCAGAATCTCCCACACAGTTCTTTTTATATAATGTAAACATATTCAAATTAACACTGAGGCACACAAAGATGGGAGACACACGAGCATACTAAATAACAAACTAATTTATTTACAACAAAATGATCAAAACAGGCACAAAAAGTAGATGGAGGGAATCTGTAGGGTCGGTTGTGTAGGGAGTGGGTGAGTGAAAATGTGCTGCATGGATGTTGTGCTGTAGAAAGAAAGGGGGAAAACCTCCAAAGAAACCCCCTGCCGCAGAGGTGTGTGTGTGTGTGTGTGTGTGTGTGTGTGTGTGTGTGTGTGTGTGTGTGTGTGTGTGTGTGTTGTGTGTGTGTGTGTGTGTGTGTGTGTGTGTGTGTGTGTGTGTGTGTGTGTGTGTGTGTGGTGACTACTGCTGCTCTGCTTATATGCATGGGACACACCGGGGCCCAGGTGTGTCCCATGCTGCTGATTAAGGCCTTCAATTGGCCTGCAGCCCTGAAGACAAGTGCAGCCACAGCAGGAAACCAACAGAGGGGCTGTGACAATGTGCTGAAGCACCGTAAGAATGTGTAACTGTCCAAACACTTATGGTCTGGACTGTAGCAGGCCTCATTGTTAGCGGAGGAGTGTGTCATTCTGGTGCTGGATTCAAATGACTTCCACAGGGATTCACAGGAAACAATACATGTATGTAATCTTCTTTACTCCAGGCTTTCATTGCATTATTTGACTTTCTAACCTAATCATCTTAATTCATCAACAATAAACGAATCAAAATATTTCAGTGATTCCTACTTTCACTCTCCAGCGGAAGCACAGGGGCATTCCTACACATATTCCTTCACGCCGAGCCAATCAGCATCTGCGGTAAACAAAATCCATGAACTCGCATTCCAGCCTGACCAGCTTTAATTAACCCTTTGTGTATCCGCTGATGGTGAAGAGGGCTTGGTTCATGTCAGGGAATGAATGCGCTGATGGCACAGAGACTGTGGGATTAAGAACATGAAGGGAGGGGAGTCACTCTGTTGAGATTAACACCTCCGTTTGCTTTTCCCACATGGCCTCTCAATCCCTCTGGAATGCTGCATCACTGTCCCTTCAAACTAATGTCTTTCTTTACCATCGGGGCTCATTACAATATGGATCTGTACATGAGACGGGCCTGTGGGTTGTTGATCTATATTATTTAGCACGGTGATGTTACGTATAAAGTTCTTTGTGTTGCTGATTCAAATCAAATTTATTTATTCAGGTCATTACAATTAATTATGGATCATCCCTTTAGGTTTTCATCTGTCCTTTAAAAAAGTACCACACTGTATTTTTGCTCTCAGTCAATTTGTAAAAGTAGGAGACTTTTTTTCTTTTGCAATAATGGACCATGAATCATGAGAAAAAATGGCTAACTGATTTATAGTTGTAATTTGTTGCACTTTATTTACAACAAACAAATTAATTTGCAATGATGCCAATTAAAAGAAAAGACAAATATGAACGGTTATACATGAGAAAGTAATTCTTCACCTTCGACCTTTTTCTTTATGAGTGCCGACATTCCTGTAAGAGGTATGACGTGATCAATCTATTTATATGGGAATGTTTTGACGTCAATCACCTTATATTGAGATGTTGCCTTCAGTATCTGACTAAGAAGCTCACTTCACATCTAAAGATGGACTGGGACATCTCCAAGTCATGAACAAATGGAGGTGCCACAGACCCTAAAAGTACGAGCTTAAGAATTAAATCCCTCATCGTCTAACATCTCATTGTCCCCCAAATCCATCCTACCTTTAAAAGAAGCCTTCTCTGAGCCCTGCAACAATGTGGCCCATAAGACCCCCCCAGACAAAAAGAAAGAAAGATCCCTTCTCTTTCTTACTCCCAGCTCCCTCTCCTTCACTCTGTGCAAAGACCTGATCCTCCAGTGTGAGAAGCTCTTAATCAGGGGCCAAACAATGAGGCCCCAGATCCCTGCTCTTTGACAGAGGGCCTGATCTAATAAGCTGAGGAGGGCTCTGATTGGGGGGTGGGGGGTGGCGGCAAGGGATTACTGCGAGAGATCTACCCTGGAGAGGGGGCCTACACACGGGGGAGGAGGAGAGAGGAGAAGGAGAAGGATTGGACAGAGAGGGGGGGATGGAAGAAGGCAGGAGCGATGAGTAAAAAAGGTAGGACCAGGGACGATAGGAGGTAGAAGTGATGGAGTTTATAGGTGTAGGTATTGGTGGTGAACAACCGTTAGTGATGATATCATGAAAGCTGCAGTAGGTATGAATGAAGGTCTGCAAACCTGATGATTATTTTTATTATACCAAAAGGGGGAAAAAAAGGTTTAAATGACTGATCTGATGTCAGAGGACTCTCCTCAACAACTCAAAAGCAGCTAATTCTCAGTGTTTCCTGGTTTCTAAAACTGATTTTATTTTGGTTGTGCACAGGAGATAATAATTTGAACCCCTTTTTAGACACGCACCTTATGGCAGTTCTTCGTTTCATGCCTGGATAAGCTCCTGAGTCCAAAATCACAGTATAGATGACGCCAGCAAATGCAACATATTTGCAACAGTTTTGTTAAGACCATGAAACAGGACATACATTTAGTGCCTTTGTGTATATTCAGCCTTGTGCTGCTGCAGCCTTTATGTTAATCTGGTGTCATTCAGTTCAAACTTGTGCCATGTTGAAAGTGTCACAGAAGTGTAACAGGTCTGATTGTGTCACATTGAAGATAAAAACATACGACCAACATGTAAAATGTAGGGAACAAGGTACCTGTCTGAAGGGGATTTACCTTACAGTGACATTTAGTTACACACACTCTCCTATGGAGACAGAAAAAAACTTTCCCTGTATCTTGTCTCATATTGTGACACTTAAATCTCCCAGATAATTAGTCTGTTGAAAAGGCTGTTGAAACGTAGGGGAAGGAGGCAGGAGAGGGCGAGGTGTAGGGAAGTGGAGAAAGGCGTAGTAAGATAGTATAAATGACCGAGCGTGGTGATTATGAACACCTGTCTAAAACAGCAGGAGGTCGTTAAGATGAGCACGAGGGGGTGAGGAGTCATGTGAAGCCAATGAGAAGAATGGGCTTGGTGGTTGTGCAGCTCAAATGGAGAGAGATTTTCTTCCTTCTTAGGTTGAAAATGCAGAAATAAAAAAATAATGATTACAGTTTGAGACAACTTATACCCTTGCTAACAATACCTGCAGTGCGACCTGCATATAATTTCTTTTCATTGTGAGTCACCTACTGTCTTGTCCAAGTTTGTGAGGGTCCAAAATCTGAGTAATGAGTTAAATTTGAGTCTGTGTGGACAATCAGCGCAGACTCATATAACATTTCGTATCCTTTCTTGTTCAGCAGTCACACACATGGTTTTCTTTTTTTTTTCAATTTTTTCATGTTGGTCAGGCAAATTCAACAAAGGAGCACTTTGTCTTGTTGTCTGTAGAGTCGCAATCATGTTTTCTAGTCTGCATGTGTATAATATGTCCATGTACTCATACCCCCCCGATTGTAGTCAGCATCCATCCGAGAGCAAATGGAAACCACGAGCCCCCGTCTCCATCCAGCCAGGCCTCCAGCTTCCCTTCTTTTTTCTTCCCTTCAGCCTCTCCGGTCTAAACCTTTCCTTCATCCCCTGCTTAGCCACCTCTTAACCCAACCATCACCCCAAGGCCCCTTCTGTCCTATCTACTACCACCCCCCACCCCCACCCCTTCTGCAACCCCTTAAGAACTGAGTGGACCAGTGAAAACCTCCAATCTGTGCACTGAAAGCTCAAAATGAATTCAAATAAAACATTTGTGAAGATTTGTGAATGTTAACCAATAGACTTTCATGGGATATTTATCAGCAGATTCTTTCTTTTCTTTAGCATCGATAGATTGAACATGAGGGCCACAATATGAATGTTGTTTTGACATTGATCAGGTTCTGATACTGAACAGATGCTCAGTTCAGACACTGATAATACTATGACTTTGTTCTGGCGCTCTGGTAAAGTGCATGTCACAGAGCCACGGCGTCTGCAGTTCGACGTGTGTTGCATGTCGTGACTCTCTCTCTCTCTCTCCTCTTGCTTCCTGTGAGGCTCTTACTAATGAAGAAAAAGAGAGATTCAAGTTTAACAAGAATTAGTCTAAGAAGTTCAACAAGCCCTACAAGAACAAGAATAACATGTTGCCGTATAACAGCTTTCGAAGATTATTTTCAGCTGATATCAGAGAGATATACTGAAACGAAGGAGAAACTAATGACCAGCCCCACGAGAGATGAGGAGGAGAATACAGGAAAGAAGTGGAGAGGAGGAGAGACAGCAGAAGATTCTCAGTTAAGCGAGGTCAGGAGGAAGAGTCAGACCACAGATCCGTTTCCATCCTCTCTTTCTGTTTATTGAACTGTAATCATGAATAATACCCCCCATATGTAACACGTTACCGGATTTCCTCCAGAATACTGCAGCCGGGAGTCTGCGTTCACTCAAGCCCCAGCGCTGAGGTTAACCAAACATGTCTCCGCACGTACATCCTGGGTATATCACACAGAGTGTTTGGACGGCAGTAATCCCTCTGTTGCCAGCCAACTAACTGTAACAACACGCATGTGTATAAACTACATGCAAATGTCCCTTTATACACATGGACACATATGTCTCACTTTACAGCAAGGGAACTAGTGCAAGGTGAACATTTGTTAGTTCACCTTTTTAAATGAATGGCTATACACCGTATGTAGATTAGTAAAAGGAAAAATATGAATGCAGAACATAACAAGAATGATGCTCCTACCCTAAATATTACCTTTACATACTACTAAATGTTTTTGACTAAAATATTTTGAAGGGAAATTAATTGCCTGGATGTGAGTGGATTGTAGTGGAAGTACGAAGTAAATAAGTAATAGATTATATTTTTCAAGTAAGTTGCTCAACACTGCTGGAGTTCCTATCCTGCTTCACCTATCCTGACGAGGTACGAGAGCTACCTGGTTAGCGTGCTAACTTCAGAAGAAGAAAAGGTGTGATAGAGACAAGAGATAACAGTAGCGTTGCGCTTGGCAAGTGAAGGAGTGAAGTTTGATGCTGAACTCTCAACGTTTCTTCTCGACTGGTAAGTGAACAGCTGTTAATGATATCGTTGCCTATGTAGCAGTAACAAAACTTACAAAAAGCAGAAACACTTTTTTCGTGATTGTGGTTTTAGTAGCGTAGTGAAAAGAGAAACCATGTCCTATCCCCACTGACTATTTCAATATATGTACCAAGACCAATATCTTTCCTTTACCTTAACCGAGCACTTTAAGTTGCCTAGACCTAAACATTATGTCATATATCATGCTTGCGTTGCTACGAGAGGATACTGTGGGAAAGCAAATGAAATGCATTTTAAGTGGACGTGTTGCAGAATTGTTTCTGTATGAACAATTTTTTTAGTAAAAATGTTTTCTCATGTTGACAAAATATGTCATCCACCTGGAATTAATGACACAAAGGTGCGCAGGCTGACAGTCTGAGTGGTGTATCAAACCGATATGGGCTTATTTTACTGATTTATCAGTAGAAAATAACAAAAACCATCTGCTTATGTATTGCAAACCTTTCTCCTTAAGCAAGTCCTTTTTTATATAGTTTTGGTATTTCAGTGTGAATGGAAGCTTTTAGGAAGTGAGCTGTAAATCCTAGAATTAAATGTGTGTGTGTTTTCAAATGTACCCACATGGATCCAACCATGGCCTTGTTCCATTACAAAGTTTACAGTGTCCTTTTAGGGTTAGTGATGTTGTAAAAACAGCTTTAATGCAAGAACAATACACTGTTGCTCCAATGGGATCTTCTTGTCACCTGATTGACTCCCTATGCGCTAAATTTTACACCTCAGAGAGTGCACCATGATGGGAGGTCACAAGACCATGGAGGTGGTGCTGCTATATCCCAACACTAAATGTATAAGTGCTCTGGATATAATCTGACATCATATATAGTTAGCATATAGAGTCGGAGGAGCTTTCATTTATTGAAAGCAATGACTTAAAGGTATAATATGCAACTTTTCCGCATTAGAATGTCTCAAAACAACTAGACCCGTGTTATATGTTTTCTTGAGTTGTGTACGTACAATATCGCAAATGTTTCCAGCAATTTTCAAACCTAGTCAAATCTGTCCCCACACCCTAACGTGACCCCCCCCCTCACAGACACTCAAGCAACATGACAAGCACCATGAGCACACGTATGTAAAGTGGGTCCGTTCATATATACATGCTCTCGATCACTGTCTTTTCCGTGTTGTTGAGGATCCAAGAAGCGTCCTGTGAAATCACAACTTAAACTTAAAATGAAAACTTGGAAGCTTTTCCAGTAACAAACCACCAGAGGTGAGATCTCTCTGCGGATAAATACAAGAAAAAGTGATGTCACAGAAAAGGAAAATTAAAGAGGGAATCCTCCTCCTCCTCCTTCTCCTCCTCCTCCTCCTCCTCTTCTTCCTCCTCCTCCTCCTCCTCCTCCTCCTTCTCCTCCTCCTCCTCCTCCTCTTCTTCCTCCTCCTCCTCCTCTTCCTCCTCCTCCTCCTCTGCTCGAGGTTATCAGTGCTGGGCCAGTGGGGTTGTTTCAGCCGTGGCATACGTCCCGAAAACTTCAAGGAGGGACGTGTTCACGCGCGCGCACACACCCACACACCCACACACACACACAGGCAGTCAGCCAGCCAAACAAATAATTAACAAAGTCAGTGAGATTAATTAAAGCAGCAGGGTTCAGGCAGGGTTCAGCCTTCTGTGTGTGTGAGGGGGGAATGGGACTCCCCTGCTGGATGTGATTAGAGAACCAAAGAAGAAAGGGAGAAGAGGCGAGGGAAAACATTGGCTGTCATTGATATCCGTCTTCATGTAAACAGCTGGGTATGTGTAGGTATCTGTATGTATGTATGTGTGTGTGTGTGTGTGTGTGTGTGTGTGTGTGTGTGTGTGTGTGTGTGGGGTTAGGGGGCAAGAGGAGAAAACGCTGCATTGAGTAACCTCATGTCCTGTTGAGCTTCAAATAAGAGAATGAACTAAATGATAACAATATAGTCTGTGGTTTTACAGACATTTCATTGAAAAAAGACTGAACAAGGTGAACTACAGTGAAGCAAATAGTTTGAACTCAAATCAACTAAACTGCATGTTTTAAATTAGTTTCATTACAGATTCATCACCAGTACATCAAAAAACGTAAATACAAAAATGAATGAATCAGATTATCTAAAAAAAAAAAATCAGGATTCACACATTAGCAGGCAGTATTTAAGTAAATGTTACCAAAGTAAAGTGTAATCAGATTACTTTGCTGCAAGTAAAAATATATTATTATTTAACATTAAGTGTGACCAAGCCAGGTGCAATTTCCTGACCGTCAACCCAGCTATATACAATGGTTCACTTTCTACATGCACAAATGATTATTGCTATGCACTTAATGGTCGTTAGGTAGTACACACACACACACACACACACACACACTCATATATATATATATATGCATACACCTGCATGGTGTACAAGGTAACAAACTGTCTAACTTATTATTTGTTTGTTGTTGGTACGTAGTTTTTCTTTGGTTTGTTTCTTGAACTGCTTGAATTGTTACATTCTTTTGCGCATCTGTTAGTTTCAAAGTTAATTTCAAAGTTTTTGAAAAATGAATCCCACATTTCTGACAGCATTTACTGCAGAACCAAAAAAGTAAATTAGCAGAAATTGAGTCTGTTTAAAACATGACTCTAAATACTGAAATCCTTTGCATGTGTACAAACCTCTTTTTTATTCCACACACTAACAGTATATTGTGTATCAGCTTGTTCCAGTTCGTCATTGAAGCTAAATGATTTTTATACTGAGTGAAAATTCAAAGCTAAATACCCTATGGTTTATAGATACACTGTCCCATAAATTATATTCTGGATGTTTTGCTACATTGTTGGATCATTTTCATTCTGACATATTTGATTTCTTTAGAAACTTTGAGAACTCCACTGAAATGTATAATAAAGTTCTGTGGGTTTGAACGCAGCATGTGTTTGTACTGACAGGACCACCAGTTCATCAGATGACATGTTTTAATAGCAGGTCTCTTGCTGTGGGACCCTCCCCCCTCTTACCCTCTCTGTTCCTTTCTCTCCCTCCCTCCCTCCCCCTCTGCCTCTCTGCTCTGCCTCTCTTTCAGCTCTGTGTTTTGGCAGCAGTGCTCGCCTGCATCACAAAGCCCATACTCTCAGCTTGTCCCATTGTGTTGCGAACATCGCAGGTAATGATTAACACAAACACACAACAATGGGAACTTCAGCGCCCAACCAGCGTGGGAGTCGATTGCCTTCAGGTCGGGACAAGCAGACGTTGGCGTCGCTGACCTGTACTTAGAGGCCACAAGCCACCAATACTGAATGAGTTTAGCTCTTTAGTTAAAGGCCTGAAACCACGTTGCTCAAAAGCTTGTGCTTCTGGGTGTATTGGTTTAGTTTTCACGATATTTCAAAGAGCTTTTGAAGGCATTGGTTTTCAGTTGTCCAAGTCCAGTATAATCAATATACACATGGACTGGTGAAATCAAAGCAAAGTGCTGAATAAATCAGCTGAGGACAGACGCTGCCTTACACAAGGACTCACTGAGGGGTTTGATGAGTATGAAAATGATGTGAATCATAAGCTATGAGCTTCGCAGTCACCACATCTCAATCCAAATGAACAAATTCTGAGAAATATCTGTTACTGGTGTTTATACTTTTGTATAATCAGCATATTTGCGTGTGCATATTTGCAGTGCCACTTTGATATAATATCACCTAAATATTCAATTTCTTTTGTATATTCCTCTTATATTTTTATTTTAAAGGTGCACTCAGGTTGGGTTCTTCATATTGAAGTTAATAGTCGTCCCTCTCTATGTGTTTCATTGCTTTTTCTCTGTGGGACGCACACCTTTGATTTTACCGTTCACTACATATGTGGTTTTGAAGGATACGCTACTTAATGTATATATAATTCTCCTAAATGTTATTAATTGTAATTGTCCTTTTTGCACATATTGGCTTGAACATGCTGGTGCCCCATAAGCTTTTTGTATGATGTGATTTGATTTAATCTTGAAGCTCTACAGAAGGCACACCTGTTCACTACCTATTTATTGAGACCTCCTACAGTTTCGAGTGCGTTAGCTGCATAACTGACCCGGAGTTAAGAGACTCTATATTTATTATTTCCAGTGTTTAATCTCTCCAAAGTATTGATCAGAAACTAATATGCAGTTTCCACACACTACCAAAAATCAAGTGGGGTGCTGAACTCAAAAATGTTGTAAATGAAAAGCAAACAAAGCATCTTCACACTATCTCCATTGCAGATAACCAGACCTGATATCTTGACCAATATATTTATTGATCTTGTGTGTCAACATCTCCCTCCGTGTTCAGTCCTCACCAGCGTCTTGCTCTACCACTTTCAGGGGGCCGCCACTATGAAAAAGTATGAACAAATTATAGTTCAGCCTCTAATTTGGAATTAGTACCAAAACAAAAGATGTGCTTTTAAATTAAGATGCACTCTTGTTGACGTGGTCTTTTCGAAGAGGAGCATTAGCTAAACAGTCAGAATTTAAATGTAAATGGGACCTGATGTTTCCATAATGTGTCCCTGCTGTGAAGTAGACTAATGAGAGACCGGCCACGCCTCACACATTCCTCCTGACCTTTATTCCACCTCACTTTCCCTCCACACACACGCACACACACGCACACACAGACACACACTGCTAACTTCACCTCACCCCGATGATTATCATTCACCCCAACATCACCCCTTCTCCTCCCCAATCTGTTATCAGCTGTCAGGCACCAACCAGCCCTGGTATTCCCCATTAGCATTAACATCAGTATGCAGCAGGCTATCAATGCTTTCTGGACCTGAGGGCACCGGGAGGGTCGGGAGGGATCCTCCATATCACTGATGTCATCAGATAAAGAGGTGGGACGGAGGGTCTGGTCCTGGTCAAGGGGAGGGATCTCAAGTTGAGGTATTTTGATTCTATCAGCGGAGTTTTGAGATTTGGATACTGGAGCAGAAAGTTCAAACTCAGAGGTTATATAACAATAATTTGTGGTGCTGCAACATCTAGAAGTGCATATGTTCAAGGAATAGTTCAACATTTTGGGAAACAACTTACTGGCTTTCTTGCTGAGAGTTAGACAAGAAGATACCGATACGACACCCGTTTACCAGATACCACTTCATTTATGTTTGTGTGCAAAAATAGAATTTAGTTGATCAGCTTGGCTTAGGAATAAAGACTGGAAGAAAGGGTAAACAACTAGCCTGGTTTTTCCCGAAAAACAAACAGATGTAACTTTTTTTTGCCTCCTCAGGCCCTGCAGCACTGTTAAACACTTCCTATAAAAATTTAAAATCTGTTTTACTACAACAAGAAAAATATTACATTGTGAGCCCAAACTGGCTCTTTACTTACAGAGGAATCTTTGTGTGTCGTCTTCCTACCAAACATAATAAAACAGAAAACTTCAGTGTGGTTTTATTCTGTTATAAAACAACTTTCCCATAACACACCTTTCTGCGTATTCACAGAAAAAAAAAAACCCAGACAAAAAACAAGTAAAAACAGCATATAAAACAATAAAAGCCTTCTGGGTAAGACTGAGGCATGACATCGGATAAAAACACTCAAAACTACAGGGGCACTCAGAGAGCGCAGACCTCCGCCAAGGCCAATGTCAAACAACATACACCGGACTGTCCGTGTGTCAGAAACATTTTCATCTTGCAACGTAAGGCGGAACCGAAGCCTTACAGGTTGATAAAAGTTTGGATTATAAGAAGCTGCAGGATTGTTTGGTTCTCATAGTAGAAAAGACTCAACAGGTGAATCAGAATCACGCACTCAAAGGCCTCACGCAAGTCGCATCCCTGATCACTGACCTGTTTTGTTGGTGTAAATTTTGATTTGATGTGACTGGAGGCCTGCGCACACTTTTGTCACAATCACAATCATTGTGTCCAGCTGGTGTCTCTTATTTTGTCCTAAACCCCCTGTAAGGAACATCTTTGAGTTTGACTGTAGTGTACTGTCAACGTCAAGGCAACATCAGCTCTGAAAACCAGTCTGGTTATAAGCCTCTGCGTCAGCTAACAGTCACACATTCAAATTCTCTGTGAGACAGTGCTCTGTGTGTGTGTGTGTGTGTGTGTGTGTGTGTGTGTGTGTGTGTGTGTGTGTGTGTGTGTGTGGACGGATACATTATAAGATACCTGTGTTTTGGGAGGGGGACAGCGGTGGTAATGTTATTGTAATGTGTTGTTGTGCTAATTAGTTGGGATTGCAGTTGCCTCAATTGCCACACACACACACACACACACCTGATTATATTCTGACCCAATTCAGGGCAAACTTGGAGGGTAACCAAATTAATCATTTGTGGAATCTGTGCTTGTCAAGTCCTGCTGTATTGAACCAGCAGTCAGACACATATAAACACGATGCACGCCCACACACACACACACACACACGCACAGGTATGACACAAACATACTGAGGCTGGCCCAGCAGTCGACCACATATCGCTGCCTGGCATTAGTACAGCTCTTATCTACTTTATGACTTCCACTCTGCCCGGTTTATTTGTGTACTTTGACTTTCGCTGTAAAGCTCTGTCTGACCCGAGGTAGCACTGTGCCGTGTCAAAGGTCAAATCTGGCATTTATTTCAACACATAAATTTCAACTAAAACCACTCATACTGCGGCCACATGAGGAGTTTGACCCGCAGATAAAAGTAAACGGACTGTGCGACGTCTTTTCTTTACCTCTTTTGTGATTTATTTGGAACTTTTATTTTGAGGTCGGCAGAGCTTTCTAGCAGGCCCGAGCTTTGGTCAAACATTTCTTAGAGCATCTTGGAGGCTCACTTGACTGAAGCAGGTATCATGTAACCATGTTTGAATCCTGGCTAGGACCTTTGTAGCTTGTGGTTGCCCTCTTTCTCCCCAACACTTCCTGTCTCTCTTCACAATAAAAACTATCCAGCAGAGGCAAAACAAAACATTTCTCAGAGGCTGAAATGAATTTACTGTGGAAGACGGGTTCGCTAACTTGGATGGCACAAAACCAATTCAATATATATCATAATATCTATATTTCACTTTTATTTTATATGTACTCTGACTAGAAATCATATTTAATATTTGTTGTTATGTAATTTGTCGTTCTGGGATTTGCTTCTATTCAGCGACAAGAGCATTAGTGAGGTCAGGGACTGTTGTTGGGTGATGTTGATGATGTTGTGGCTCACTGTCGATGTGACAGTTCAGCATGAAGGTGTTGGATGAGGTTGGAGTCAGGGGCTTTGTGTCAGTCCTGTTCTTCCACACCAAAACATTTCTTTATCTCAACTTTGTGCACGAGGGCATCGTCATCCTGAAACATAACACCGTTGTCTAAAATATCATTGTAAGCCGGAGCATTAAGACTTTCCTTCACTTGAACTGATGATTTACTGTATACAGAAATGTCTTGGCAGCACAGACACAAATTATCCCCCTGAATGCGCCGAAATAAGACGTCTTTGGCTAAGATGTCCAATAAGTGATAAACATTTGAATTGATCCCGGGGGGCATTTAAATTCTCCAGAAGCCACTACGAGAGTACAGGGAGGGTTTCAGCAACACAAACATGAAAACAATAAAGAAGAGGATTCCAAACCTCATCATGACTTTTCTCCACACCTGGACCTTTAAATCTCTTTTGATCTCGTG
This sequence comes from Seriola aureovittata, assembly GCF_021018895.1. Classification (NCBI taxonomy): domain Eukaryota; kingdom Metazoa; phylum Chordata; class Actinopteri; order Carangiformes; family Carangidae; genus Seriola; species Seriola aureovittata. The sequence goes on along the minus strand of NC_079378.1, from coordinate 13,162,278 downwards.
TCTTTTACACCTACAGCCTCCTAACAGAAAACCCCATGGCCTGGACCTGTGAGCGACGTTACCTGTAATGTTGCCGGTTTAGAAACTCTTTACTGCTCTTTCACCCAAAATCACGGAGCTAAAGCCAAAATTTCTGTCTCTGGAAAATAGAAGAAGAAGAATTTATTTTGGCCTCTGGGTTACATTAAATCCATGTAGGTGGAGGCGTTCAGCCTTTATAGGCAGAGATCTGTTTTCTATTGTGTCAAGCTTCTTTTTCGATAAAATCCGGGGAGAGTCAGGAGTGACAGTGATGTGTATATAAGCACAAACAAACTGAACTGAGAGGAAAAGTTAATGAGTTAGTGAGTGTATTCATGAGATCTTAAGTTCACATGTTTATGACTTTATTGTCATCATCAGGTGTTTCCCCTATATGCTGAGCTCATGCCTGTGCAGCTTTGCTTTGTCACACAATTAAAACTTCTCTCTCTCTCTCTCTCTCTCTCTCTCTCTCTCTCTCTCTGCCTGATAAAAATAAATCCACGGCTCTTATTTCATTAAGCTACTAAGCTTTCATCTGAGGGGCGACATTAAGGCTCGGAGTGTTAAGCTGATAAAAAAAACGGATCTGATCTTGATTCTCTGCTGCAGCTAATGAGATTATTCGCTCCTGTTCTTTTACTGATGCAATTAAAACATGGAGGCAATTCACGCGTATTCACTCATTAAAGCAACTTAATTGAATGCGTCTTCTAAAGAGGCCTTAATGCTCTGTTTGCAGAAAGGACAATTAACCCGCAATAAATTATGAGTCGTCATAAAAAATAAGTTGTGATAACGTGATTTACTGCGGCTAATTTGCGGTTTTCTGCGGGGGTCAACAACAAAAACAATTATTAAGAAAGGTGAAGTTTGCTTGGGAAAAATTTGGGAAGATAATGAAGTAGTGATTTCAGGAACAACTTCAGCGAGCTGTGCCGCTGTGGAGAGGAGGGAGAGGCGGGGGGTCTTGTGTTTTATTTGCCAGCTCTTTGGAGGGATGGGGGCTGTTTTGGGTGGGGGTAGAGGGGGCAACAGAAGCGTACCCCTCCCCTCTCTCGGTCTCTCGCCCCCCCTCCTGCTCCCCTGGCCGCTCTCAGACCATTGTTGTTGTGACTGCCGTCCGGAGAACAGCAGAGTGCTGTAGGAGGGCTGGTGTGTGTAGGACGCAGTCACTCGCTCCACTCTCTCTCTCTCTCTCTCTCTCTCCTCTCTCTCTCTCTCTGCCTGATAAAAATAAATCCACGGCTCTTATTTCATTAAGCTACTAAGCTTTCATCTGAGGGGCGACATTAAGGCTCGGAGTGTTAAGCTGATAAAAAAAACGGATCTGATCTTGATTCTCTGCTGCAGCTAATGAGATTATTCGCTCCTGTTCTTTTACTGATGCAATTAAAACATGGAGGCAATTCACGCGTATTCACTCATTAAAGCAACTTAATTGAATGCGTCTTCTAAAGAGGCCTTAATGCTCTGTTTGCAGAAAGGACAATTAACCCGCAATAAATTATGAGTCGTCATAAAAAATAAGTTGTGATAACGTGATTTACTGCGGCTAATTTGCGGTTTTCTGCGGGGGTCAACAACAAAAACAATTATTAAGAAAGGTGAAGTTTGCTTGGGAAAAATTTGGGAAGATAATGAAGTAGTGATTTCAGGAACAACTTCAGCGAGCTGTGCCGCTGTGGAGAGGAGGGAGAGGCGGGGGGTCTTGTGTTTTATTTGCCAGCTCTTTGGAGGGATGGGGGCTGTTTTGGGTGGGGGTAGAGGGGGCAACAGAAGCGTACCCCTCCCCTCTCTCGGTCTCTCGCCCCCCCTCCTGCTCCCCTGGCCGCTCTCAGACCATTGTTGTTGTGACTGCCGTCCGGAGAACAGCAGAGTGCTGTAGGAGGGCTGGTGTGTGTAAGACGCAGTCACTCGCTCCACTCTCTCTCTCTCTCTCTCTCTCTCTCTCTCTCTCTCTCTCTCTCTCTCCATCTCCCTCTCTCTACTGTAGAAAGAAAACGGACTGAGGAGGCTGAGCTGCACATTTGAGCAGCGGAGCTCAGATCTTACCGGGATAAACACACCGAGAGGAGAACTTACAGACGTGCTGCGTAAAGGCGCACGTAAAGAGTTTTATCCAAGACAGTGCTACAGTTTAACCAAGAAGGGACTCTGAGCTTGGGGGGGGGGGGACGTTTTATCACCCGTCTCTATCAAGCTCTTTCTCTCATTGTCTCGCCACCTCGGATTTTCTTTTCTTTTTCTTTTTTGAACATCATCAGAGCGAGAAAGGACAGGTTTTGACACGCGCAAGTCCACTCTCTCGCTCCCCTGCGTGGTTTTTCTTTCTCTCCATGGATTTAGCGCTCTGAGCGAGCGGCTGCAGTGGACTTTGCCCCCGGGATCACAGCTCCTTCCTCCGGTCACCAGGAGAACCCGGCAGCTGTCGTTCATGTTCCAGGGGGCTGTTTTTGATGGATTTATAAGCTCAACTCCGCGTTCAGCCGGATACAAAACAGCCGAGAACCCGCATACAGACTGCTTTTTGGGAAAAGGATACAGCGGGAATACCAGAGTTCCAAATGAGGATTTCAATATTCACTCGTGTCGACCGGGACGAGGAGTGATTTCCCCTCGGTGCCAGTCATCACGGCGAAGACAGATCGGGAGGAAAGGTGGGTGAAAACAGACTGAGACAGCTGGAGACTCTTGGAGAGTTTCATTCATTTTCAGAGGGCATGGCGGAGGCTGGGTTAGATTACAACAAAAAAGCAATTTAAGGAAGCCTTACCTAAATATTGATTTATTTTAAAAACCACAAATGCTGCTTTTAGGAAGACTTTAGTCTACTCTTTTATTCGTTTTCAGGGATTTGCTTGTAAACAGAATACTTCCTTGAGACCAGGCAGGAGAGGATCTATCTCAGGATCACTCATTTGCATTGTAAACTAGTGAATTAATCCACGTGTTGTACATTTTACACGGGGATTTCAGGAAAGAAGCTGCAGGTTTTGATACGAGGCGAAGCTTAACTTGTTGTGCTTTGCAATGCGCCGAGCCAAACAAGTCACTTATTAGACATTGAACCTTCCACATGGACTATTTGTCAGGAGAGAAGAGCGGAGTCTGAACTCTGTCAGGCAGTGTTTAACAACATAAAAAGTGATAGATTTCATTTATGTTTCACTCACATCAAGGTGATTAAAACGACAACGTGCGTGATGACAGTCCTGATCGGAGACTAATGCTAGAAGATCCTCTCTGATTGTTGTGGTTTCACGTGGGAGCACTTAAATTAAAAAAAAAAAAAAAAAAAATCTTCAAAAAGTCAGGAAGTGGATTGATTGAATTGATTGATAGGCGGCGGGACACACACACACGTGTGGACACTGTAACCAAGCGAGTCACTGTAACTGTACAACATAAATAGTGACAGGTCTGACTTGTTTTTGGCAGCTCGCAGGTTCATTATTACCTACAAGGGCTGTTTGAGACTAATAGTGCATATAGGCTGGATTTATTGAGTGTAATTTATGTGACAGAAAAATGCAGTAGCCTACATTAGAGATATATATACATATATATATATTTAAAAACCTGCACAGTGACGCCGTTCTCTCCGTGTTTTAGGGCTGAAAAGCAGAATACAGTAGAAGTGTTTTGGCTCCGGCTGAACACAGCAGAGTGCAGCAGCCAGGCAGCGTGCCAGCGGAATTAGCAGCAGCAGGAGAAAAAAAGTTTTCCAGTCCTTAATTGAGAAAGAATACGTTTCATTCAGCAAGCTGGTTCTTTAAACGGTGTGTGTGTGTGTGTGTGTGTTAGAGAGAGAGAGAGAGAGAGAGAGGGTGTGTGTGTGTGTGTGTGTGTGTGGGCGCTGCCTGCATGCATGGAGCGCACGCACCAGGGTCTGGCGCCTGTGCGCAGTTGGCCCGACTCGCAGCAGAAAAATCACTGTATTATTCCTTTAGTGTTCTTCAAGGTTGTCAAAGTTTATAGTTTGTCTGCAGAATGAGCTCATGGAGACAGTGTTGTACGTAAATGTTAAAATACCCTCATAATAATAGCTACTTAAGTAAAACAAGTATCTCATTGGATTTAAGTGATATGGGGGTGTTTGTCTGAAGATATCATTTATAATGACAACAGAATCAAAAAATTTAGATGCACATCTGTGGACACTGGAGGTTGTTTATTAACTCTCATTATTATTAGGAAACTTTACTGCATTGGTAAGTTAAGCATACTTTTGTTCAGTTAGAAAAGATGAAAACAGGCTTGTTAACATCATTCAATTAGTCGTTTAGTCATCCAGCAGAGACTGAATCAGCAGGTATTCAGAGTAATCATTGAAGTCTTTTTTTTTTTTTTTAAGCATTGATGCTAAAAAAAAAATAATCTTGAATCCAAGCTCAAAATTCACAACAGAGACTTTGCTTCTTTTCTTTGTCTTTGTGATGTTAAACTGAAAATCTTCTGGTTTTGGACTGTTGGTCAGAAAACACAAGACATTTGTAGACACAGCACCTTGGGCTGTAGCAAACTGTGATGGGCATTTTTCCCCTTTTTTTCTGACGTTTTATTGACCAAACAGAAGAAAAAAAACTGGCAGCCTAACCAGTAATGGAAATAGCCCTAACTGATATTCTCCAGACTGAGGTGCTGAACAAAGTAAGGTGTCATACCCAGGACGATTACCAAATCTTTAGGTGAATTCTAGAGTTATAATCTGATATTAACCCCTCTAATTAAAGTTTTCACCTTCTGAAACCAAATTTGTATCATAGTCTGAAGAAGGTGCTCTGATTTTTTGCAGTCACCTATTTCATTATGTTGCTGCCCGTTGTGTGTTTCCACCTCCTGCCCTGAACCTGAGGTCTCATCAGCTGCCCGTCGAATCTCTGCCGCTCCTTCAGATTCAGTGGCTTCCTGGCAAGTTTCAAGTGTTTTTTTCCTAGTAAGGGCCCATTATCCTGGGGCAGACTGAGTGCCATCCATTGACAAACAACAGGCGGTTAACAGCCCTGCTCCTTATTCATGACGCAGGAGAGCCTGGACAATGTAAAGGCCGACGGGACAGTTAGCAGGACATCTGGTTAAGAATACAGCTGCTCACAGTCAAAACAGACTCTGTCTTTAACTATTTGCCTCAACAATTGTTTGTTTTTTTGCCACCTGGCTGAAAAGTGAACAGAAAAGTTTATGTCTTTTAGCTGCTCTCCGGCCAGATCCCCTCAAAGAATCGAGTTTCTGATCAACAGATAACTGACCGTCTGCCATGTGTTTGTTTGCCCCCCCACAGGATCCAGATTTAGAGACTTTGTGGTGTTTCTGAGATTGCCAATGCCAGGAATCGGAGTGTGAGGCCCACTCAAGGCTTCCAACATATATTTCTACCGTTTAACCACAAAGACACAAGCGTCACATCCAGAAGATGGCGAGGGTTTGCACATTCTGCTTTCTGCTGCTCTGTGTGATGGAAAGATTGTCAGCCAGGCCCGCTGACGAGAGAAGAACTAAAGGTAAGACCTGAATAACGAGGACCATGACATTACACCTCATCTTTGGGGATTTGTGGAAATCTGATTGTATCACTTCAACATTTTTTCTGGAGAAAAACAGAAAAAAAGTGTGATTTGTTAGGAAAAAACATGATTTTTAACTGTGCGAATGTGTTTGTAAAGGCTTCCATCAATCCGCTGTCACTTTTTTTTTGTGTAAGAAGGTTTTAGTTTGGCGGGGGAGGAAGTCCAGGTGACAGGGAAAATGACAGAGAGGCTGTAGCCACGTCTTGGAAGGAGTGAAGCAGGGGGAGGAAAAAAAAAAAAAAAAAACTTGCAGTGTTTTTGCTGTCGTAAACTGTGCTACCTGATCCATCCGAGGCCCTGGGGCTCGGAAGTGTAAATCTGCCTGGCTGTGTGCCAGCTGTAAAGGATGAAGCGCGGGGGGGGTGTTGCACGGGAATTTTCATTGATGCTTTACAAAGAGAAGCCAATGCAACAAATCAGCCGTTGTCAGTTTGGAGTTCCATCAAAGATGTTTCTGGCGAGTACAGGTGGAATCAGAATCAGCATTTTTCAAGAATAAAACATATAATTTGAATGTCTTATTTCACCGCTGCAATAAGGCAAATCAGCTTTTTCAGTCAGATTAATGGGAAGACTCTTTTTTTTTCAAGTCAGGATGTGTGTAGATTGATGAAAGACAAAGTGGATTGTTGTCCCGGAGGCGTCGAGCACAGAAGTTGCCTTGTTTCCTCCTCGGTGGCCCCACTTTGTAGCGCAGGGACAAGCAAAGGCCAGCTGGGGCTTTTGCTGTTCAGACGACAACGTGCAGGAAAGACCTCTTAGGTTCATTTGCAAGACACATGAGTGAAGAGTCAAACCAGGGTTGATAACAGTTGATCTGCGTGTCGTAAAACATGGAGAGGAATTTATGATTTTTATTTTAATGTGGTTTTTTTTTTTCCAAATCCCTCGTAAAACTGGAGGAACGATTCTCACTTTTTACAGCTTCTGTATAAAAACGATCAAATTGAGAAACACTTTTATGAGCCAAAGTCAAATAAGTGAAGAAGTGAGAATTCAAGATGAGATTCAGTTCTGCCATAAATTAAAGTTTCAGTGAATTAATGTGATTGTTGCAAATAGTTTGATTCAAAGGAGATGATCATAACTGAGAGAAGACAGAGACATCAGAAAGAAAAAGCCAACTCCCCCTTGGTGTCAGTTGAAAGAGTTAAAATGAGACTCTGCCACCTCCTTCAAGATGACTCCGGCTAAACAGAGGTCACAAGGGTTAGAGGGGCCCACAATACACTGACCGGGTCGATTTCATCCAGTCTTCACTCTGAAGGAAGATGATGCAGAAAATGAATAGTTTGAAATTTAATGCTGAAAGAGACATGTCCTTTCTTTTTTCTTTTTCTTTATTTTTTTTTTTACATCTGACGTTTTATCTAAGAAAGATTTTATTAATCCCTGTGTGTTTTCTGTCATGTTGCTAATCTGATAATCACTATGAGTGAAAATAAATCACACTGCCTTCCAAATATAATTATACATCTAATGTTACAAACCGCTTGCTGCTGCTGCTAAATGCAGGGATCTGACTTGTCCAATGTCACCCCACCCCCCAGACAAACTTATTTTGAGCCCTGTTTTCTCCCACATCATTACAGATTATATAAAAGTCTGAGTGTAGCTCTTGTCCGCACATTGCTGCTGTGTTTTCAGCTGCTCTTCATCCCCACAAAGCTGAATGTAAGAAAGGACATTTACACAAGTGTAAAGGACACTTGGCAACTTAAAACTTGGCTGGCTGAATCTGAGATGGATTTGTATTGAAATCGCAAATGGCTCCCTGTCATTTATCATTGACAGGGAGCCATTTGCAACAGTAAGGAGATCAGAGCGTGCCAGAGAATGCCATCTTTTGCTTTGGTCTCTGCACAGATTAACTGGGTTGGCATTTTTTTTTTTTTAGGGAGTGCATCTGCTGGTCAGGCAGGGTGTCTGGGCCAGAGCTGCCTGTGGATGGAGTTGGACCAGTTAGCGGCTTGTGATTCTCAAAGCTGCTTTATGAACTTTGTCGAGTAACGACGTAAAATAAACTCCCAGCATCCCTTTAATAAGTCAATTAATCAATAGTTTAACAACTGTGTTATATTATATGATCAACCGTACATTATCTGTTTATAAACCAGCATCAGTGTTTCACATGTGGAGTTATAAACCATGCGTTAAAGCAAACTGACCTGATTGGATACATTTCAGTAATTTAAATAAGGGCAAGCCAATCAGGAACAAGATCTCCTGGTAATAGAACTGGTATGAAGCAGGCTACATATTACTGGGCTCTGCTGCTGTGAGTTCCTGGACCGGGGGGCATGAAGGCCTCTTCATTGTCCCAACTGGTTTCCACAGAGGGCTCCGCTGTCAGCCCGGCCGGCTGGCTGACTGGCTGGCTCGCACCAGCTGAGCGGTTTGTTTGTGTTGTGTTGTGTTTTGTTTGCCCCCTCGCCTCTGGGTGACAATTCACACTCCGCCGCAAGTTCAACTCCAGGGCACCGTCTCTGTCTCTGCAAGTTCATTAGCATGGCTGCAAGTGTGTGTGTGTGTGTGTGTGTGTGTGTGTGTGTGTGTGGGTTCATCTCTGTGATTTACTGCTGACTGCTAGTTTTACTGTGTTCAATTTTGCCCCATTAGAGGAAAATGTGTGGCTTCTTGGGATAATATTCATATTCTTGATATTTTGAAGTCAGAGGTCACAGGACACTAAACAGATTGATGGCGAGTGGCCGTCAAGACCTTTATTTTAAGGTGTTTTCCTTTTGGCTGCTTCGCCATTTCTGATTTACCACTAACGAGGTTGCAACCGTGTATTTGATTCCTGAAAGCACTGCTTCTACGTGTACTCTGGCCGATTGGGAAAGAAGGCAGCACTTCACTCCGACAAGGGAACAGATTGCCTTTTCACTAAGCGCTCGCAGGAAGCAATCAGACAGAAAATTGCCCTGGAAAATTGCTCGTTCTGAGTGACTGAGCAGTGAGCGAGGTCCCTGGCCAGGGCGCACATATGCTCCAACAAGCGAGTGGGCGAGCACATAAATGGGCGAGTGACCCACTGAATGGATGGCACTGTGGCTGATGGTGACACGATAGTAGACGGGTTATCAGGGCACTCTATCACCAGTTCCTGGTCGCATTAAATGACGGTGGTTGTTCGGGAACACGGTGTTCTGTTACCTGACCTTTCAGAGGTAAACTGAAACCGCCAGTGTGTGTTTTAACAATTTTTATCTTGTTCACTCGGGGCGTATTCAGACCAAGCAGGTTTGAAACAGTTTATTAAATAGACTCCTCCTTTATTCTGTGAAATACTTGCACCATGACACCTGATATTTGGCTCTTTTAAACAAAGTGTTGTAGCTTTTGAGAAGTAAATAAGCATCATTCACAGGAAAGACAACAAACCACATTCATGGACTAACGGGCAATTTTCTTCTAAGTCGTCCATGGAAATGAATCTCAAAATAAAATTCACAGGAAGCTCGAGAACTAAGACAGATTTTCTATCTTCACCTCTCCAGATCTACGGGTCTCCAGGCCTCTGATTGTGCCAGGTTACCCAGAAAACACCACAGCGGTGGTGGGCGGTCAGGCGAAGCTGGTGTGTAAAGTCCACAGGCCGGCATCCACCAAGGTGCAGTGGCTGAAGACGGAGGTCGGCACTCCGGGACGCAGCCAGGGAGGACCGCCTCGCCTCAGGGCTCTGACGGTGAGAAGCTGACATATCCTCAAACCCCCCCCCCCCCCCCCCCCCCCCCCCCCCCCCCAAAAAAAAAACAACTGCAATTTGATTTTTCATGTTTTACTCAGATTGGGATTTGATTCTGTTCTTCTCATATTAAAAAGATGTTAAAATGATCCCTCCTCTGTTCAGGCCCTGCAGAGCAACGCATCCAAGGTGAACACCCTGCATCTGTCCAACATCACTTCGGAGGATGCAGGCGAGTACATCTGCATGGCGGAGAGCACCCACGGAGGCCAGGCAGTGCAGGCCATGCAGGCGGCGTGGCTGGACGTCCTGCCCGGTGAGACACACTCATACCTTACTATTTGTTGGACAGCTTGATATAAAGTTCCCCAATAATACCCCTTTTGACCCACTTACAATCTGGCATCTCTCAACCCTGTGACCATTCATTTATAACACAGTATCACACCCTTTTTCTAACCTCATCCTTTTTCCTTCCACAGGTACCATCATTTCCAGAACGGTGGACCTGACTGCTGCTGATATCCCCGCAGGTAATTTCATTCCTTGTGCTGGAAAAAGTGAAGTGAAATGTTGACAGTCTAAGCTTATCTGTAACACCTACTGTGAGCATTGAGTGCATGTTAATTTTAATCCTTTTAGGTGTCTGTAATGTAAAAAGATAAGTTTGTAAAACCCTGATAAGAGAGGACAGACTTGTTGAAGGTGGTATCGCGGCCAGCTGTGTGGGCTCAAACTCTAGTGTCCTCTTCTCCAGGCTGGAACAGACTTCTCTCCTCCCTTCGCTCACTTAGATCTCCAGTGAACCTTCACCGCCCCTTAGATTTACTCTCCGTCCTCTGTCACGCCGCAATGTGTTCATTAGCTTCGGTTTCTCTTCCTTCTCATTTCTTTTCTTCTTCTTCTTCTTCATCTTTTTTTTTGAGTGAGTGAGTGCAGAAGGGAGGGAGTTTGCAGTGTTAGCTAGATCGCTCTCAGTCCCACAATAATCCACAGAGGAACAAAAAGATGAAGAGGAGGGGGGTGTGTGGAGGAGGGTTGGGTCGGTTAGGCCTCCTGGTCTCCATGGTAATTTCATTGTGTGGGAGTGTGTGTGTGTGGGGATGGGAGATAATGGGGTTAAGGAGTTGAAGGTCATAGTTGAGGGGATGGTTACTCGCTTTAGAGAGGAGGTGAAGAAATGACCCGCTGACTGGCCTTGTCTGTCTGTGTGGCAACGTATTTAAAAGAGCAGAAGAAATAGAAAGCGAATAAAAGAATGAAAGTAAATGAAAAAAGGTTGAAACACAGCCTGAACGTCAAAATAAGAGCGTTTGTGTTGTTCGGTTCCAACAGATGTTCTTGAGGACCTGAGCGAGGACACCACAGAGCATCTTCTGTTAGAGCCGGGTAACGTGCTGAAGCTGCGCTGTGACATGAGCACCCGGCCTGGCATGGCGGTGAACTGGTACAAGGAGGGAGCCCGGGTTCTGCCCACACCACGGATCCAGATCCGCGGTGCCATCATGGAGATCACAGACGTAACATACGAGGACTCGGGCGTTTATATTTGTGTTCTCCGGGGAAGCAAAGAGCCCGTGAGAAACTTCACCATCACTGTAACAGGTACAGACACTGACACTGTTTTAAAAGCTTTAAGAGCTGAGGACTTTCAATATGTCTGCCAAAATTCATGCTACATTATATTACAACGGACATGATTATATATTTGATTAATTCATTAGCAAACTATTAATAAAACAGTTATCTGAATCATTTTTCAATCAAAAATGCAAAATATTCAACTGCTTCCTGTTTGCTTCCTGTGCTTTTTTGACTTTTAGTGGCAGAAAAAGTGTTTTTGTCTCTCTTCACATTGTATTTATTTGTCACCTGTACAGACTCGTTGGGATCAGGGGATGATGACGAGGACAACGGCTTGGAGGACTCATCAGCTGAGATCGAAAATGACCAGGTTTACTTCTCCAGAGGTGCGTTTGTTGTTTCCTTCGTTGCTACAACTCAGTCCCCAGGTTTCATCAGAGCATTCTGACTAATGTCTCTGTCCATTCAGGTCCCTACTGGACCCACACCCAGCGCATGGAGAAGAAGCTGTACGCTGTTCCTGCAGGCAACACGGTGAAGTTTCGTTGCCCGGCCATGGGCAGCCCCATGCCGAGCATTCGCTGGCTCAAAAATGGACGTGAATTTCGAGGAGAGCATCGCATTGGTGGCATTAAGGTGAGAATGACAGCAGAGTGTGATGTTGAATTAGTTCAGATGTTTTGTGAGATTCCAGGTTGTAGTTTTTCTTTTCTCTACCAGTGTGCATCATCGTTTTATCATAAACTCCTGAGACTCTGAAAACAGGCAGTGGACAGAAAAATTAGGACTATCTGGACTCATCCAAGTGTCTGTCCAATCTAATGATGGATTAATGTTTCTTTGTCTAGCTGAGACACCAGCACTGGAGCCTGGTGATGGAGAGCGTAGTTCCTTCAGACAGAGGAAACTACACCTGCCTGGTGGAGAATAAATACGGCTCCATCTCTCACAGCTACGTCCTCGACGTCCTGGGTAAGACACGATGAAGCGTAATCCAGAGTGTCTGTCATTGTTGCTTGTTTTTTAATGTCTTAGACACTCTTTTTTTTATATATTTGTGTCTCTTGACCAATATTTGTATGATCAACAGCTTCAGATTTATTAGATTACATAATAAGTGCTGAATTAAATATCAGCAAAACATAAGATAGTGTTCTTAAAACCTAAACTCCAATACAATCTGCTGACAGCATTTATCGCAGCAATAGCAACAGTTATTAGTCAGCACTTATGGAAAAAGCAGATAAAAGCCTCCAGTCTGAGGGAGGGGATAACCACAGGGGTGAGCAGAAGGTGACAGGGGCGCCTGGCGTCCGCTGTGGCGGGCAGGATGTGGACGGTCAGGCGTCCACACCAGTTTTCTACCTGACCTGTGACAGAAGATCAAGGAGGACTGCGGTTTATTTGTTCATTTGTTCGCTGTCTGTCCACCGCGGGGTCAGTTTCTGTCCCCATCGACGGGGGGAGAGGACTAACGAGACGGCTAACGAGATCAGAGAGCGAGAGTAACCGCAGATCAAAGAGACCCCGGCAACCAGCTGACAAAGAGCCACACTAATGGAACCGGTTTTCATCCCAAAATGACATTTTCTGCTCTTTTGCCAGCGTACAAACACATTAAAGGTGACAGTAACAACTGCTGGCCGTTTTTAGACATTTGTTTGTCGGCTGTTAAGTGGCCAAATATCTGGATGTTTTTGCCACAGTTCGGTACGATTCTAGTTTCCGCCACATTCGTCCGGCCTACAAGGACTCTCGGTGTGAGGGGTGTTTCTGAGACTGTCAGGATTAAACCTCTCTCGGCACATCAGTTAAATCTCCGTCTCCGTGTTCCCGGATCACCTTTGAACCGTTGCCCTGAGGGGAAAAGGGGGAATCCTTTAAGCTCTCACTGGTTTCTCCGGAGCCTATTGAGATTTTTCAAATTTCTCTGCTCACTTGACTCATGTCCTCTCCGATTTCTTCCCCATACAGAACGCTCCCCCCACAGGCCCATCCTGCAGGCCGGCCTACCAGCCAACACTACAGCAGTGGTGGGCAGTGACGTCCAGTTCCACTGTAAGGTCTACAGCGACGCCCAGCCTCATATTCAGTGGCTGAAACACATCGAAAGAAACGGCAGCCGCTACGGTCCTGATGGGACGCCTTACGTACAGGTCCTCAAGGTGGGTGTCAGACAGCAGGTGTTTTAATCAGAGGATCTAGACAAGCACAAACACATTCTGTGGATCCTGGAAGAGAGTTCTCTGAAATGTGTAATTGTTATATAATTTCTACTCTGTTGTGCAGACTGGCAGTCTGAACATGTCAGAGGTGGAGGTGCTCTACCTGTCCAAAGTTACCATGGAGGATGCGGGAGAGTACACCTGCCTGGCTGGAAATTCAATAGGTTTTGCCCACCAGTCCGCTTGGCTGACCGTCCTCTCAGGTAAAAGATGAATGATACTGAAGACTTTAATTCTTCAACAAAAAAAAAGCTAACTTTGAACATTAATATCTGGAAGTAGTTTTAATTCGTCACTTTCCTCTTTACAGAGGAGGAAGCAGCAGATGCTATGGACACCATGGAGACCAAGTACACCGACATCATCATCTACGCCTGTGGTTTCCTGGCTCTGATCATGGCCATCGTCATCGTGGTGTTGTGCCGAATGCAGGTCCACCCCAGAAGGGAGCCGTTTGACGCTCTTCCTGTCCAGAAGCTCTCCAAGTTTCCTCTTCGCAGACAGGTACAGGGCACTAATGTATCATGGGAACTTCAGTCTAACAAGATGCTTTGGCATATGGCAGGCTACGACGTACGGTCCGTGTACGCTTGAAAGTTCCTACAAAAGCGCCATCCGGCCACGTCTGATTTCCACACTTAAAGCCCTCCTGTTTGTTCCTGGTTGCTTGACTAAATTGTCCTTTTCTGCATTTCTTCCATCAGTACTCAGTCGAGTCCAACTCGTCAGGGAAGTCCAGTGCGTCTCTGATGAGGGTGGCTCGCCTTTCGTCCAGCTGCTCTCCTATGCTGGCTGGAGTCATGGAGTTTGAGTTGCCCTATGACCCGGACTGGGAGTTCCCCAGAGAGAAGTAAGTTATCTGTCATGTAGAATCACTTGGGTCATCACATTTGAATTCATTATGAAAGAGAACTGTTTTGAAATGTTGCGTTTACATAAAAGCTCTGCCCCTTGCAAAGAGAGTATTTCTTCACTAAGTTTAGTTTGGCTGCTGGGATCCAGACTCCTTTAAACATTTCTAGCTCTCGCATCATGTGGGGACCTAAAAAGAAACAAGTCCGCAGCCCATTTTTGGCTCTGCCCAACCCGTGTTTTAAGAAACCAGAGCCCAAAATTATGGATTTGTACAGTTTTCATTTGGACATACTTATTTTCACTGACTCTCTCTCTCTTTCTCTCTCTAGTTTAACATTGGGCAAACCTCTCGGAGAAGGCTGCTTTGGTCAGGTGGTTAGAGCTGAGGCTTACGGCATCAACAAGGACTGCCCAGACCAGGCCACCACTGTGGCGGTTAAGATGCTCAAAGGTAGGAAAGAAATGATACAGACACAAAAATACCCCAAGGGATTAGCTGAAGTCTGCTGTCTGTGACAAAGGCATGCCTGTCTAAATAAGAGGTATTTTTCCCTCCAGATGATGCAACAGACAAAGATCTGGCAGATCTCATCTCGGAGATGGAGCTGATGAAGGTGATGGACAAACACAAGAACATCATCAACCTGCTGGGAGTCTGCACGCAGGATGGTGAGTTTCATATCTTTCATTTAAATGTGATTGTTGCGCCGGTTATCTGTCGGCTTGTGATTGGTCAACGAAGAAAGGACAGCACCGTTGCCTTCCTCCCAAGCCGCATTGTTGCAGCTTTGGTGGCCACCAGGCTAAACCGACCAATAGTAACAACACGCTGCTTGTGTTTCCCCCCTCAGGCCCTCTGTATGTGCTGGTGGAGTACGCCTCCAAGGGCAGTCTGAGGGAATACCTGCGGGCCCGGCGACCCCCAGGCATGGACTACACCTTTGATGTGACCAAGGTGCCTGAGGAACAGCTCACCTTCAAAGACCTGCTGTCCTGTGCCTACCAGGTGGCCAGAGGGATGGAGTACCTGGCCTCTAAGAGGGTACGTTCACTTTAACGAGTCTTCAGAACTTGTAGTAACAGTGTGTATATCACTGAATTTCTTGATGGTGTAGTTAAGCTTTTTTATTTTTGTGTTGTTATGTTGTACCTAGTGAGTTCCTTTTCACTTGTCAGGTTTATGCTGAAACGATTTGATAAATGGATCAGTCAAATGAGAGAAAGTTGATTAATTGTAAATTGTTAAAGCAGTTTATCGAGTCAAAAAGCCCAAAATTCCTTTATTCTGGCTTCTTGAAGGTGGGAATTTACTGCTTTTTCTCTGTTTATATCATTGTAAATGGAATATCTTTGTATTTCATACTGTGGATCAGACAAAACAAGACTTTGGGTTGTGGTAACTTGACATTTTATAGATCCGTGTTCAGCTTATTCTACAGCACTGTTGCTTTCACTTGTTGCATGCACGCACAGCTCCACACATATGTTTTGTACTGATCCAATATAACTTGAGATTTCTAATATATACAAATTTTAATTGTTTTGGTGCAAGCCAGATGGAAGATTTGTGTTCTTAAGGAACTTTTACATTGCGAGCTTCAATGTTTACATATGGGTCCTCATTACAGTTAATTGTAGCCATGTCTCTGGGCAGGAAATACAGCCACGAAATCTAGTAACATGCTCCACATTTGTTGACTTCTAAACTGTATAAAGGGCTGTAATATCAGAAGTCTGCTTTTGACTTGAAGGGAAGTGTGATTAGGATTGAGTTCCTTTGTGTAATTCAGTGTTTTTGTATTTGGGCACTTGGCCTTCAGATGGATGAGTGTGGCTCAGACAGTTTTGGATGGCAGCTCCAGGTCTTTCCTTTCCCCCGTCTCTCTTGTCTGTCTCTTTCTTTCTTTTCTTCCCATTCCCACCCCCCATGTTTCAATTCCTTTCATTTTCCCTGCATGCTCTCTGTCTGTGTGCTTCTTATCAACACGTCTCTTTGTCTGCCAGCCGGTGTCTCAGACAGGCATTCCTGAACAGAAATCTGCCGCAGCTTCAGCCCTGTTTACTCTTCTCCATCCATCTGTCCGTCCCTCTGTCGCCGGGCTTTGTCCTTTTTAGCGCTGCCATAAATCTGTTAGCAAACAGGCAGCCGAGCCGTCGTTTGGGTGTAGGCATCAGGTTTCTGGCTCTACGGCCTCCTAAGAATGCAGGAGCCTGAAACTAACCCTCCATTATGGGGAGACCCACAAACCAAGAGTGGTTCATTTCGCACGTCCCCACAAATCCCACGTCTATTTCGAATGAAAACCAAAATAAACTTAATGACATCCATTCAATGTGGGCAAACAGGGCCTTTCTTTTTTTCCTCCCAAAGGGTTGTTTTTTCTTCAAACTCCCAGGTTTCTATATAAAGACATTTTAATTTTGTTGCGTTCACTAAAATGAGGCACTGTGTGTTGACTTTAGACTCCTGAGTCTTTTCATTTTTTGGAGAAAATCTGCAGTGAATCATCTCTACCCTCCCTAGCTTTGTGTTTTTACAAACCAAAGCCTGGATCAGACAGAAACATGTCATGTCACAAGTCTCAATTCAAAGGATAATAAAGATAATAAAGTTTAGTTCAAGCTTCTTGATTGGTCAGAACTGTAAATTTGCCAAAAGGAGAGCGCATACAACACCAAAAAAAGAAAAAACTAAATACATACTGAACAAAAAAACAATGTATTCAGCCCATTTTCCCAATTAAATCTCTGAGCCCATTATCCAAGACCATTTCAACTTAATGCTAATCTTCTAATCTGGAGACGCAGCAGTTGGCCTAAAGCTCATTTCAGGTTTTTGTCAGGTTTCTTCAATCCTCCCTCTTCTTCTTCTCTCCCCACAGTGCATCCACAGAGATCTGGCAGCCAGGAACGTTCTGGTGACGGAAGACAACGTGATGAAGATCGCTGACTTTGGCCTGGCCAGAGGAGTCCACCAGATCGACTACTACAAGAAAACCACCAACGTGAGTGACAGTTTGCGTAGCAGCTTATTTTCAGGAATCACTTTTCACACGTTCACACTTTCACACCAGTGGAGAGTTCTGTTTTCCAGTAGTTAATGGGTGGGGCAGAGTGCAGCCAAAGTGTCGCTCTCCTTTTGCCTTTCCACAGTTGAGCTGCTGAGCTGTCGTCATCTTACAGCACGTTTCAGAGGGAAAATATTATTTTCCTTCTTCCTTTTCTTTTTAAAAAACGATGCTGTTAAATAAGATTACTAGAATATGCTCAAGTAGAGTTACTGTATTAGAATTATATGTAAATCAGCTGAACCTGACATATGAGCTTCAGGGATGAAAAATGTGTCATGTTAATATCATCAAGGTATTTGGACTGTTATAAGATGAAAGTGGAAGCTGGTGGTTCGTAAAAAAAAAAAAAGAAAACCCACGTCACCAGCCCTGCTTGTAAACATGTCTTCTCTTCAGTCATGTTCCTCCTGCCTGGCTCCTTTCACAGCTTTAATACTCCTCAAGACAGATGTCTGATGTTTTCCTCTGATTGGCAGCAGCCTTAATGGGAGTTAATTAGAAAAGAGGGGAGACGAGGACAAAGGAGGGGGAGGACTATGGGGGGGGGGGGGGGGGGCGTTGGGAGACATAGAGTGAGACTGTGGTTTAGTTAGACTGTGGTCTCTAATGTTTCCATGTCCGCTCTGCAGGGACGGCTGCCGGTGAAGTGGATGGCACCAGAAGCCCTGTTCGACAGAGTCTACACACACCAGAGCGACGTGTAAGTCAAAGTCTCTGCGGCAGGAAAACACGCCAATGTGCAGCACGAGACTAATGTGACAGTAGAATGACAAACATCTTTGATATGAGTTCTGTTTTAATCGCATCATATGGCTTCATACATCATTTTGTACCACAGTCAACGGAAGTAAATATGTGTCCTGATCACATCCTGCGCCCTCTACTCTCGTCTGTGCTCAGGTGGTCGTTCGGCGTCCTGATGTGGGAGATCTTCACGCTGGGTGGCTCGCCGTACCCTGGTATCCCGGTTGAAGAGCTCTTCAAGCTGCTGAAGGAGGGACATCGAATGGACAAACCCTCCAACTGCACACATGAACTGTAAGCAGGAGCTCCTCTCTCTTCTTATCTCGAGATGTTTTGCATCAGTACAGATGGAAATGAAATGAAGCCTGCAAGCTAATTAATTTCCCAGTCCTTGCTGTGCTGAGCTTTGTGCTTTACTTGTGGGGAGTGACAAGTAGAGCCGAGTGATTTGATTATTTCAAATAGGGTTTTTTTTTTTTTTTAGAATTGTATCCATCAACTAAACTTTGTGCTTTGTTGTCTCGTTGTAGATTATTTTAAGTGTAGAAATTATGTTTTTCTGTTTTTATTTTTTCCTCTGCAGCTACATGATGATGCGTGAGTGCTGGCATGCTGTTCCCACCCAGAGGCCGACCTTTAAACAGCTTGTGGAGGAGCTGGACAGAGTGCTGCTGTCCATCTCTGACGAGGTGGGCTTCAAACACACACACACACACACACACACACACACACACGCACACAGAGTCACACATGCTAACGTATGCACTCGTGAAGATGTACACACACATGTTCTTCTTCCTCTCCTTCCCAATCTGCTGTCCAGATGTCTTCAGTGAATGTGTAGAGAGCAGACTTATCAACTCCAAACAACAGGAACAAAATCAAAATGTGTCGAAACTATCGGAATTGCTGAAATTTCAGAGAGTTTTTTCCGACAAATCCAGACCAACAAACTGTCGTCCACAGATCAGTCGACGGTTCATGTTATTGATTTGTCGGTTTTTACTTGCACTCGTACAGAAATTTATCGGCTTAGATACAAGCCTAAAAATCTTTTTAACCTTGACCGATCAATATTGGTCTCAATATTGGTCTATACTGATGTGGTGGTGTAAAACTGCAATGGCAGCAATTCTCCACATCTGCATCTCCTCTGTCATGGACATCATTAAATGAACGGCATGTTCAACAGCAGCCTGACAGCCTTTGAGAACACGCCAAATTCAGTTTCCTCTGCTGTTTACTGCCAATTTTACTAATATGTCAATGCGGATTAGTTTCTTTTTCTGCCTCTGCGGAGACACCAACAGTTCCCTAATTTCTGAACTTCCTCTCTCTCCTCTCAGTACTTGGACCTGTCGACACCCTTTGAGCAGTACTCCCCGTCATGCGAGGACACGTCTAGCTCCTGCTCCTCCGACAACGACTCCGTTTTTACCCACGATGCTTTGTCCACCGACCCCTGTCTCCTGGGCTACCAGGATGTGCGCTCCCGGATAGACATGAAGACGGCGCTGAGATAGGCGCCCAAACATATACACACATGAACACAACACCACAGTGGGGAAACTTTGGGCTTTCATTGAAAAACAAAACATTCACTGGCGGCCATACTGGAGGTCCACAGCAGCATTTCTAAAGTTAAGTTAAAGTTTTTATTCTTGTTGAGTTTTACAGTGGACCTCCATCATGGCACCAGACAAAGCCCTTAGATTTAGGTGGGCATTTTTTATACACACACATAGACACAAATACACACACAGACACACGTGTGCACGTGGAGCACTGAGGCCGGTGGGCTTCATTACATGGTGGAGTTTTGTAGGAAAACGTTTCATTGTGGGCAGAAGAAGGAGCAGAAGAAAAGACGACAAACTAAACATGGTACTTTGGACTATCAGCTCTGGCACTGTGCCCAAGAACAGTTGTAACGTTGGAAAACTGCGGCACTAAACACAACAGAAGAGACCCTGGTACTCAAAAACAGCTTGAAATGCTTTCTTTGATCAGCTCTCCTTCAGAGAGGCGACGGACAATGATCTCCTCACAAAAACTCAACCCAAAACCGGGGCTTGAAAACCTTGGTGATAAAGACATTTTAACAAAACAAAAAGATTTATTTTGCTATGATAAAAAAGAAGAAACTGATTGTTAAATATAAATCTCTCTATATAAGATTATTTTACTTTTGTGTTGCTTATTTAAAAAAGAAAACGGTCTTAAATCTCAGGATCTCTCGTGCTAAGAAGTTGCTGTAGCAGCAGCAAAGTGCCTGAATTTATGATTTCCTGTGAATATATTAGAATATTAAAATATTGTATGTACATATCAACAGCAGAAAGACGATTACCTTTTATAAATTATTCTGAATGACACACAAAAATGAAGGTTATTGGTGGCAAAAGGAGAGAGGAATTTAATCAAGTGTTTCAAGTGCCAAACCCGTCACAGCTGTCACACTGTCTTCATGTTCAGGTTTCATTCCAAAATATCACCAAATTCAATTTAGTGAAACATTTGAAACTATTGACCTCTATTACATATGTACACTTTCCCAAAATGGAAGCTTAAAGTCACAATCAGTAAATAATTAAACATAAAATACATAAATTATAACATTGGAGTCAATCTCAAATAATGAACCAATAGTAGATGCTGTTCAAATTTGGTTCGCATCAGCAACTTTTGTAAACACTGTAAAAACTGGCCTATTTTTTTGAGTTATGACGGACTGAGAAACACAAATTATCTCATTTTCCATCGACAGCTCAAGCCTCAAATGTTTGTGGTGAATTATGGACTGGCTCTTAAACGATGGCGTAAACTTGGGAAATTTTGGAATGAAACTCTCCATTTGTCATTGTGTAGTAAACCGCTGCGGCCTCCGACCCAAGAAAACAGCTTGTGGGTAAATACCAGAAGGAGCCCAGTTATTGTTGCTGTTGTTGGATGAAAACCATAAATTTGCAAATCTTTTTGAATATAAAGAAAACAAACAAAAAAAAAGCACATCTTCTCAAAAGCCCTATTGCCTTTTTAAAACTAGGTCTGAACAGGTCTCCAGACCCCAAAGGTCAGGAGACAGACTCATTTACTAGTAAAAACAACAACACTTTGAGACAACATCTCGTGGTCTTCCTCTAACAACAGCTTTACTCATTCAATCTTTGCCTACATTGCTGCTTTGTCAGAGACAGTGCGTCCACGGTGGGACTCACCCTGAAAGGAGGGCTGACGATTCAGCATGAGGACTCTGTGGGGAGCTGGCCCAGGCCCACTGTCACTGCTGACAAGGAGAGGAGGGCAGGGCGGGGGACACTGAATGTGAAAGCCAGTGTGATTGATTTCAAATAGAGGAGAAGGGGGAGGGACCCTCCTTTGTCTGGCTGTAACCCTTCACCCAACCCAATCTGTTGGCGAGGGGTCCTCAGGTCCGCAGCCTGGCCGGACAATGAAGGCTTTTGCAGGCTTAATGGGTGTGACTACGGACCAGAGGGAGTTTTGGGGGTGGTGGTGTAGGGGTAGCTTGGGCTTGTGTGCAAATGAAGAGGCTCTTATTATGGTAATGTCTCCTCTTCTCTCCCAAACGCCCCTATCTTTATCCATAGCCACCATCTTTTAAATTACAAATCTTAATTCACATTCGCTGCTTCAGCACTGCCACCAGGACCAGCTGCAGAAAATTCCCCTGTGGGGTCGAAATGCCAACTGAGTCCCAGTCTGCTTCCTGGATCTGACCGCAGACAACACAGACACAAACAAAATAACCATTGACAGTTGTTATGTGGAAAGAGAGACCCCCCCCTCCCAAAAAAAAGGAAAAAAAAAGAGATTTCATTGTATGATTAGATAATATGACATCTTTCATCTTTCGTGTCAACACTTAGCGATTGGTCAATGGTGAATTTGCTTTCAGTCTGAAATTTGGTTGTTATAAATGCTGGTGAAACACGCGGCCTCCTTCAGTCTCCTGAAAGAAATTTCATTTGGCCAATTGCACCAGTTACTCTGGTCTTTTTTACTTATTCTTTCAGATGTTGGAAAGTTTAAAGAAAATGTAAAAGTTTCATTTCAAAGTGCTTTAAATTCATCATCCATTCATCTCACTGTGTGTAAAACCAGTCAACCGTTTTGTCAGCGAAGGATTAACGTATCTACTCTGCTCATTTGTTTGCATTTTATGCCGCCAATCACCTTGTGACAGCTGGTGTCACCGATGGAGATCTCATTTTGGAGTGAAGCTCTTACATTTGCATGAAGTGTCCGGATACATTTGCATCTTTACATTCCAGTTATCCCAGATACAAACTGTAAACAATCACAACTGTTCTTAAACATTTCCTCAAGAGAATTATTTTAGAAATATCTAATTTATTTGTTTATTGTTTTGTTTTTATATGAAATAAAGTATAATTTAAAATAAAGCAGCTCTGTGTCCTGTCTCTGTCGTTACGTAAAAAAAAAAGAGAAAAAAAAATGGCAGTTCATTCTGTCAGGCAGGACAATAACCAGACGCAGAGTGGAAGCCAAAAATTTCTTGATTCTGGACAAGTTGTTATCGCTCCCATCAGCTATTATTGGCTGCATTGCTGCTTTCATTCGAACCCTACAGAGACAAAAAATACTCTTAGCGTGTCGTCCCTCCCACTGTGGCTAGAGGACTGTCCATGTCGGGATCAGGGGACGACCGGCTCACAGTGGAGGGTCGTCAGCTCCTTTAGTTCACCTGGGCTCCATGATCTCACCGCCTCTCTCCCGCTCTCTCCTCTCAGCTGGCTTCCACTCTGCTTTGGCTTCGCTTCATTTTGCACCTTAACAAACGCACATTTTTGTTAACTTTAATAAATAACATCTGTTTAGGTAAGTCCTTCAGCCAGTTTGAGACTAATGGGACCTCGTGTGTGATTTTAAGATTTAGTTTGAGCTAAAAATTGAAATTGGCTTACTCTCTACCCCCCATGTGTCTATTTAGCTTTAGCACTTAGCATTGTAAGAGAACTAAGAAAGGTTTGAGTTCTTGCTGGATGCAAGAGGAGCAGGAGCTTTTATCCTCACTTTGTCTTGCAAGTTGTCATCCCATACCATCTATTGAGATTTAAGGAAAGCACTGGTGCATGTGATTGAAGTGTTTAGCCACATTTCAGTGGGTTGGAACCACATATACACTCTCTAGGAGACTCAACAGGGTGAAGATGATATATATCTTTGCATGTCTTAATTGCATAATTGCTAAAAAAAAAAGAAAATTGAATTATCACAAAAAAAGTTTATAAGCTTGGCTGAGGTGGAAAAGTCATATCAGTATGTAGCTGAGTGCAATAGAAACAGACTTAGTGAATAAATTGTGACATGCGTGAAGCAATGTGTTGCAAAATGCAATGTTTTAATGGCACCTGACTGTAGACTTAGCACCGCCAGATGTTTATCTCGATGAACCAACTCCTAATATTTATACATAATGGTAGTGGATGAAAACATAGAATTTCTTTTCTTTTTTCAATTAACCAATTTAAAAGAAAGAAAAATGGATCGATACCCAAAAGATGACGGAAAAGCAAAAATCAAACTGAGGGAGAAACAAATGTGAGAAAGATGAAAGACAGAGATGGGCACAGCGAGACGGCGAGACGGAAGAATGAAGAGATGGAGGTTAAAGGTCAAGAGGGTGGGAGGAGAGGGCAGCAGTGATCCCAGCCAGCCCCGGCTTTTGAAGTGTGTGTGTGTGTGTGTGTGTGTGTGTGTGTGTGTGTTTGTGTAGATGATTATGTTTCAGTGTGTGTTTTATCTCCTGTGTAGATGGTGTGTGGTCTGTACATGTATGTGTTTGCATTTGTGTCTTATCTCCCATGTACAATAAATCTTGATCACCGAGCAAGTCTCCGAGCTCCCTTCCTGCCTGAACTGATAAAGGTCTCAGTCTGGGAGCTGTGTCTGGAGGTGTGTGTGTGTGTGTAACATTAATTGTGACTACCAACCTTTTTTTTCAGTGAAGAAGTCATACAGTTTATTGTCTTGTAGTGGGTCTTCACGGTGTCAGAGTTTTCTGACTGGCTGTTTGAGAATCAGTAAATTCTCCCTGAATAGAGAATCTAAAAGGGAGCTGAGGACAATCACACTCGATCCTGAACCAACAGACTGTCTTCCTCTAATGACACTTCTCCTGATTATGATGACACACACGTGACCAGAGCTGATAGAGAGGCCTCCAATCACAATCCTAGAGTCCTGTGACCTGCAGCAACCATGATTACACTCAGTATGATATGAGACTAGACCTTTGAAGACCTCTAGCCAGTCCAGTTTCTACAGAATTGTACCGCTGCCATTCTTCTCAGGACCTAGTTTACATTTAGGCTAAAAGTGTTAAGTAATGAATGCAGTCAGTAGCACGTGTGTTATTTTAGTAACTAAATGTTTTCGACTGAAAAATATTCAGGTCGAAAGTATAGAACTCGTTATGCTCACACTCAGACTCAAACACACACTGATCTACATGTGTGTGTGAACATGTGAACTGTTGACACACAAAGACGCCTTATCTCCAAAGAACAGTCTGTTCAATTTGTTGAGGTTGCCTAACTTGTGTTACACACACACACACACACACACACGCACACACACACACACACACACACGTGTCTGCTGACCTGGCATTGTAAAAGAAAATGGATGAGGTCAATTAACTAAAAAAACATCATTTTTTCGGGAAAAAAAAACTACATTTACATTTCAGTCAAAATATCTGCTGCTGCTGGGGCATTACTGGTTACAATGACAACTCATTAGGAATTGAGGACCTGCAGCAGATAACCATTTGAAGCTTCCTGCATGAGTATATTTAATACATTATAAATTTTATATATAGTGTTAGTTCAACAAGGAGTTATGTGTCGGACTATTTCTTGGCCAGCTGCCAGGCATCAGCTGAGACTCTAGGAAGTAACTGGTCCCATAACGTCCATAAAAATGGTAAAGTGACATTTTTACACCTCAGTTTTTAAAGCATTTTCAAAAAAAACTGCTGTCACTTAGTCAGTCTTCAGTGTCTTTCTTTGTTTTCCCGTTCCCAGTATTTATGTTTCGCTAAGATAACCGTGCTCTTGTGGAACGTTTATGAGGGTGGTGTCAATCCACACATCTACTGTGTCTCTCTCTAAGAAAGAAAATAAGTCTATTTTCCAGATTATTGAACCATTCCCTTGAAGCGTGACTTTCCAGTTACGCAGGTCAATCAATAATTATCTTATAATAGCAGTGATTTTAGACATGTTGTGGATGTTCCTGTTGATTTTCACCGCTGAAGTGTAAAAAATAAGAAAATAAAAATAGAGAAAATAAAAGTCCAGTATGTCTCTTCAAACTATGTATTTATTGTTGCTGCTGAATTTTTGTACTTTTGAGAAAACAAGCATCCTACCATCACTGACCATGTGTTATGTGTTAGCACAGAGGGACACAAGGATGATTTTGGTGTCCCTGCTCTCAGTCTAAACTCACCACTGG
The DNA here is from genome assembly GCF_021018895.1 of Seriola aureovittata. Classification (NCBI taxonomy): domain Eukaryota; kingdom Metazoa; phylum Chordata; class Actinopteri; order Carangiformes; family Carangidae; genus Seriola; species Seriola aureovittata. The sequence continues at coordinate 13,137,014 of NC_079378.1, read as the reverse complement.
ACCAACACGCTGCATTTGTTATGATTCAATCCTCTAAATGTTCTGCTCAGGGGTGCCAGAGGTTTTTTGCTGGGTGTGTGAATGTGTATGACAGCAGTACTCGACTCAGCGGCCAGTATATTTGCTGACTTGTTTCCTTCTCCACACCTCTGATTAGTCAGCGAGCGTCCGGCCTGTATTGTGGGACTCTATCTGTCGACTAATCCAGCTCCCATTTGGTCAAATGAACTGTTGCTGTCGCCGGGAAACTCCCAGGCTTCAGTTTTAGTGACTTTCATGATGTTTTTGGGTGCTGCTGAGCTAAGCTTAATGACAGTGGGAACCACAACCCTACTTACTTTTTAAAATAAATAAGGAATATGTCCACACCTAGACGGCTGAACTTGAAATTGTATCTTTGTGTCTGTGTTTTGTCTCTCCACCCACACTAAGCCGGAAGCATAACTTTTTTAAAACGGTGGACAGCATGTTCAGAAAGTACGTTGTGAAATATTTTAAGATGGTTGAACTTAAAAAGGCCTTAAAGGTGTGAGTTAACTGAACTAAAGTGGAATAATTTGTTTCATAGTTGCGTGTTATGAGTTGTGAAAATGTAAAACCAAGTGAGGTAATTTCACTGAACTCGAGAAAACCAGTTCAATCAACTTAAGATATTAAGTTGAATATACCGTTCAGTCACTCTGAAAAACATTAGGGTCAGATTTGATCTCCGTTTCCTTTTTCTTAGCTTTAAGAATCAGTTCTTTGTTTTACTGTTGGAGCCACTTTGATCCAGAGTTTTTACAGAGGTAACACGCAGGGATACTCCCACTAATCTTGTTAAATTATAAATCTATGTGGGTAGGGACTGAATTCAATACCAACTGTCATCATGATTACCTTTGTTTTCATTATGATGATGAAAAGAAACAACCATGACTTATCTTATCTTATGTTAAAGACACAGCCAAGTCTGCCAAGTATATTCTGAACAGTCTGAAAATAAACACATTCAAACTTACAATGGAAGTGTTCTGAGATGAATAAAGGTTATATGTTTATGTAAACTTAATGACAAAAGATTAGCGGATTCTGCTCAATTCCTGTTTGTTTTACAGTGTACCTGCAGGTTGTTTATTGGACCTGCCATCCCACAGTGTTTTGAGAATCTCATCTCAGTCAACACAAATCTGTAACTTGAACTCAACAGGATGTTCTTGCCTGAGCTTTTCTCCCGTGTTATTCACAAGAACACTGAGAGGGAACAACCGAGGCAGACGTCCTTTTGTTCTAATGTGTCTTTAGGTTGTTTTCATTCACATAGCGTTATCTTCATCTGTGAAAATATTCCAAACAAGGAGGGAAAAGTCAAGAGTTTGAATGAACCGCAGGTCCTAAGTGTGTGTGCGGACTGTTTGAGGGTTTAAAGTCTGTCAGCTCTGAACAAAGACGAGGACATATTCCAGATAAATTTTCAGTGTATTCCGGCCTGTATTTGTTCAATCAGCAGCAGTTATCATCACTTGGCAAATTTCAATAATCAAAGGATCATGTTTGTAATGAAAACAGTGAAACTAGACTTAAAAAGGCAAGAAAAATGTCTCTCAGAGGCAAAATAAACTGCACTGCTGACAATATCTACCTCGTCTTTCTCAAATCGTCATCCTTATAACATCATAGAAATTCCAACAGCAATAGACTCTCATCTTGAGCAGCCTTAATATTTAAGGCCTGCTGTGCCAAAAAAATGCCATCATACCAACTCCAAACAGCGCTCCCAGTTCTCAACATCCTCTGGTTACCTTAGAGATATAAAATCATTATGGGATCAAGAGTTAGTTTGAAAGAAAGAAAGAGTTGACACACTCATGCCCTCAAAATGGATTCACTTAGGCAAACTGAAAAGCCCAAACTGCTAACGTTAGCATGCCCAGCTAAGGAGCTAAGTGAGGAGGCACAGCCGTGAGGTCAGAGAACAATCGTCTCCTGTTCACAGTGAACGCCACAGATTACTGTAGATGAAAGACTGTAACAAGGTCGCCTGTAGTGTGGAAAATGTGCACTGATAGGCATTTGTGGCTATGTTTAGGAAGGTGGTGGATACACGCTGTAGACCTGTGTATACACACCTCCGGACTAAACTATTCTGTTCAACATTTTGTCATTTAAAAATCTGATCAGGCACAAACCAGAATGTGAAGGTCGACTGAAGAGACATGGAGCAACTCCTCTGTTTATAACTGTTTAAAGTTTAACTGCTTTGCTACAGCACACTGAACCCTGGACCACACACGCAAACACACACACACACACAGCTGTAGCAGCCCTATACTGTGTGTGTGTGTGTGTGTGTGTCGGTAGGATCCAGTGCAATGTTTGTTGGTCCAATTTATCTATTGACCTCCGGAAGTATTTGTGATTCTGTCTGCACACACAGTGAGTGATAAGGCCAGGAAGAGAGTGTGGACACAGGATGTTGAGTTAACACTGGGACAACACGAGAGGAGCTTATCACATAGAGAGGCAGCCATAACACAACAAGCAGCCACGTGGATCCATACCAGTGTGCGCTGACACAGCCTGCTGGAGAGAGGACACCAGTTACATTAAAGAGCTCGTGTCCGATGTGGAAGTAGTTATGTCACTTATGCAGACAGCGAAGAAAAGCTGAGAATTCTCAATTATTCACCAGGCAACTGCTCACAGGAGCTAAACCCACTGAGCTCCCAGAGCTGTTTTTAATTGGCTGGTTTGTGGTGGTTTGATGAAATGTAAATATGCCTGAAATTTGCACCACTTAAGCCCGGTGCCCACGGCGGAGCCTTGCAAGCACACGGAAAAGAGAGAGGAGACGTGATATCTCTGGGAGGTCGTGGCGCATATTCAACGTTTGAGAGCATTGAAAATGACTTTCCACTGTTGTGCAACGGGTTTGATCAAACCAGTCATTTCACAAGCCTGTCATTATTATTCCATCACTATGTGTCTGTTCTGTCAACAAAAATATCTGCTTTGAGTAAGTTTAACCCTTAGAGACTCTTCATATTCTGTTCCCTCACCAAGTCGTTTTTTTGATCCAGCCCACGCACAGTTTCATAAACTCTGAACCACTCATCTATTTAGCTTTCATCAATGCCCCGGCAGTCTTTGAACAATGAGTCATTAATCATTAATCAATGTTTCAGAAAGCAGGGAGAGTACAGTAAAGTTTTACACCACCTCCACAGAAAAAAAAAAATCATGATCACACTTTATTATTGATCCATTTTACCTAAGAAGGATTATTCATCATGTCCTGGGGTTTATTATTACCATTAGTAAACATAGATTAGCACTGTAAAACACACAGGTCTTTGCCTTTGCAACAGTGGCGCTGAACACCGAACAAATGTCGCAACAAGTTGTGTTTGTTTTGCAGTCCTGGTGAGCAACTTAATGGGACATGCACCATCTTGAAATGTGGTTTTCTTAATATATCCATAGTGGGAGCCCTGGCATGTGTAAAAGCCAGACAAAAGGTTTGCACACTGTACCGATAGCTCCCAGTAAATTTAATTTAACAAGAGCGAGTTTTAGATTTAACAGTGATGTAGGTCTTGTAAAAAGAAAAAAAAAAAAAAAACATCCTGGCAAAGAAAGCGCTCATGACATAGTGCACAGTTTCTCTGTCAGTGAAGGAGATGCTTCATTTTTTGTAATGCATAGAAGCGATTGGGAGGTGGTCAGGGTGGGTGGTGGGTGGTGGGCGTGAAAAGGACAGGACTGTGACACCAGGGTTTGTGTCCCGACTCCTGCGTGTTTAGGGTCACACCGGTTGTCGGTGTTAAACCAAGGCCATGCTCTTTCCCTGAATCAAATACTGTGTGTGCACATTTTACAGATACGTTATGCAACCTGCCAGATACATTCATTAGCAGCGTTTAAAAGCTGAATCTGAATGTATTGTTTCCTTCAAAACATATGTGCTCTTGCAAATTAGCAGTATATAAATGTCAGTTATAGGAGACAGGGTTGCATGCGTGTGTGTGTGTGTGTGTGTGTGTGTGTGTGTGTGTGTGTGTGTGTCAGACACAGAGATACAAATTTGACTGGGACAGTCTGCAACAGGCTGGATCAAATAACATCGGAGCAGAGACCAAGGTCACGGGCGACACAGCACCCCGAAACTGTAGACACCCCCCGCCTGCCGTCTATGGTTACCCACAGAGCCAAAACAGAGATGTATGGAGCTTATGGTATTATCTATTAAAGAACAAAGTGAAAGAACGTCATTGTCTTAAATGAATACAGAGAAGAATACATTTTGTACGGATTTGATTAAGACCACATAAAGTTTGTTTGAGACATTATTCCTTCCCAGTGCACAGTGTTCAAGTTCTGACTCTTTCCATAAATGAAAGAATAAAAGTACGACCATTAAAGTTGTGATATGAAAAAGTTCTGTCCTTAGTCTCTCTACTTTCTCTCATTAAACCAAATACTCTAAACAGATTCAGTCATCCTGTAAACATCATGCAGTGAAGCACATAAAAAGCTCTTATTGTCATATTGTTAGAGGTTGGAGGCCCCGGCATCCTGAGCTCCACATGCAGACAGGAGGGGCCCCATAACTCTGGTTTGCCCTCCGCCCGTCTCCGCTGTTGCCGACTGGCCCTCGTTATTTATTGCTCTGTAATTTCTGCAGACTAATTGATTTGGCTCGGCTTTCAGGCTGCGGGGAGACAGGAAGTCAAGGCAACCAAGAGGTTAAGAGGGAGGAAAGTGTGTGCGTATGTGTTTGTATGAGAGAGAGAGAGAGAGAGAGAGAGAGAGAGAGTGTGTTGGTGGTGAGAGGGACAAAGGTGTCTATAGAGATAGACGGATGAATATGTGAGAACAAAGTAGAGGAAGAGAGGAAGAGTGTGTGTGACAGGAAGACAGAGTGTGTGTGTTTGTTTGTACATGTGTGGTGTGTCACAGTTACTGCTGGTTCATCACGTTTGTGTTTATCTGAACGTACATAAAGTATTAAGCCTTTGTGTGTATGTATTTGCTTTGTTTTCTAAATCAGATTTTGCACCTCCCATATTTTCTGTTTCTATATATATATATATATATATATATATATACACACACACATAATTCATGTAATTTGAACAATGCAAATGTATACAAATCTAAAAACAATGATTATGATTCAAAATAAAATAAAAATGATAAAATATGATGACATCATTATCATTATGAGTATGAGTATTTACTCAATTGTATTTTGAAAACCATTTAAGGAACTGTTCAATATGTTACTTTATGATTTTGTGACTAAGAAAATAAGACCTCAGCTAAAAAAAACAGCAATTATCTCATCAGATCTGTTCTGTAACTAACTGGTAATATTACTATGTTAAATCAAGCACGTTTCAGTCTGCAAATTGATTTTTAATGTATTTGCGTGTGTTTATTTAATAGTAATGAAACGAAATGAAAACAACAGCCACAGTTTATTTTGGAAAATGGTCAGCAGGAATGAAAATTGAACATTAAGTGTATGTAATTAGCAGTAAATAGGTTAAAACAAACAAAGATATAAGTACGCTCTTTTAAGCCAAACTAAGCAGCATTTTTAGCTTCGACATTAGGTCAGCATTAGATTTCTGCAATTTATAGCTCCATGCTAAGTGGTTTCAGGTCAGATAATGAGGGTTCAATTAAATTATCCCACAGACAACACTTAGTAAAGGTCAGTAGCTTGCTGAGATCAGCCTGCTCAATGTGAGAAGCATCAATAAAGTGTTTGTCCAGCCCAGACCCAGTCAATAGCGACTCTACTCCGTGTGTGTCTCCTAAAATTGGCAGAAGGCTTTCAGGGGGACACGTCACACCCTGGAGTCTGAACTGTCCCCTCAGGCCTCATTATAGACAGATACTCCACAGACAGCAGGAGGAAAAGGACTGGAGGAGATATAAACTCCACCGTCTGCTGGAGTCTGCGTCGTCACTAATCTCCTGAGGATTACATTCACATTCAGCTACATCTGTAGGAGACGCAGTGTTACGCTTTTCATGTTTTTTTATCGAGACAAAAAGGAAATGTTTATATTGGCCGCAAATTATCTGCAAAATGTTCATTTTCAACACGAAAAAAACGGTCACTGCCAATGTGTTTACCTTACAATATCTACTGCGCTTCACTGAAGCATGATTAATGCTGGTATGGGCATGTTTAGCCGATTCAAAGCACAAGCGTTATGGTTAGGTCAAGATCATGGTCTTTATAAATAATGAAATCAAGTGGGGTTTTTTTTGGGCCATTTTTGGCTTCATTATGACAAGGAGAGAGAGAGAGAGAGAGAGAGAGAGGAAAGTTAGGGAAGAGAGAGAGGGGATGACACGCAGCAAAGGGTCGGACTCGAACTCAGGCCTCTGCGGTAAGAACAGAGCCTAAATGGCATGCGCTCCACCAGGTGAGCCACCAGGGCGTTCCAACACTGACTTTTTTTCATAATTAAAAAGTCCGTGCCCCCCGCCCTGAACGTCTTTTGCAGTTTGGTGTGTGTACGGTGCTAATTAGAGAGCTTTACAGGGGTTGCCAGATGATTTTTGTTACCTTTGGACAGAGTCAGCAGCTGTTTCCCCTTTTCTAGTTTTAATTCTAAATTAAGCTAAGCTAAGCTAAGCTAAGTAAATCATCTCCCGGCATCATATTCGACAGACAGATATGAAAGTCGTATGAATCCTCTCATCTCATTGTAAGCTAGAAAGCAGGTGTATTTCCTAAAATGGCAAACTATTCCTTCAACTGTGTTGTTCTCTTTTTTTTTTTCCATTTTAGGTTTGCATCACAAATCACAATGCAAAGTTCTTCATTCAGAAGGCAGACATTTCCTGCTGGGGAGAAATTGTTTATCTTTGAGCTTTTGCAGAGCTTAAGTTGGATTTGCTTAAAAAAGTGAATCTCCAGGAGCCTCGATCCCTTGATCTCTCCGAATAAGAGCAGCCGCTAACGCTACGTCGTCAGGTGCCAGGGAGGAGGTCACGCAAACATTTGTCAAGCTGCCACAACCTCATCGTCTGCTGCATGTGTGTGTCGTGTTTCAGAAGCCGAAGAGAGAGAGAGCAAGGGACACAGAAAGCCTGCACAAGAAAATCAGCCTGAGGGAGTCTATAGTAGAGGGGAGAGAGAAATTGAAATGTTGTGTGTGTCTCTCTCTGAGAAGGAGAGAGAGAAGGAGACAGAAAAATGTGTGAATAATCCAATCCGACCCAAAACTAAACGGCTGCCTCCTTTTAATGGGGAAACATTTCTGGATCAGAACCCAGACGCACTGGTGTTGGCTAGACTGCTCCACCGGTCAGGCCAACATCTCTTTAGATGGAAAAATAAAGGATTTAATAACATAAGTGAAAAGTGCTTGACTAACTGGTTTTATTTTGTGAATGAAAGCCCTGACTGTGGAGCCTTAAAACAACTAAATGAGTTTGATTTGAAGTATCCAAATGTTTCTTTTTCATGGGTAATTGAAAATGTCTTTTTTTTTTTTATCAGTGTGACATGAAAAGCTTTGATCTAGCCCCAACAAGAATTACTACTAAGATGAGTTAGTGCAGTGACAAGGACACGATCCCTCACTGGCTTCCCACCCATTTGTCAGATTGCACAGCCATGCCTAAGTTAAGAGGCCAAGTGCGCTCTGTCAGAACTGCTTATCAGATGGTGGAATGGTCGGATGGTTGTCATAAAGGCGTCTGGTTGCGATTAAGACACATAACACATAATTGCAATGACCCCAGTTCACTCTCTCTATAAAACCTTTGTTGCATGTCATCTCCGTTTGTATCTTTCTTTCCCTTCATTTCCTGTCTGTATCTCCTCTATCACTGTCAAACAAAAGCCAAAATTTTTAAAATATAAATAAATTATCATGTCATATATTGTTATGTGAAAACCCTTTAACCCCGGATTTGGTCAGTACTATGCTCCAACATAAATTGCATGGTCAGATCATCTTCTGTGGTTTGAAAAACATCCACCTCTCCGAGGCTTAAAAAAAAAAAAAAAAAAAAATTTTTCAAAACTGGATAAATGTTCGAGAGAGTTTTCAGCAAACGGCCATGTATAATGTTGTGGCAGAGACAAGGAAGACAGAGAGCAGCGATGCCATTTCTTCAAGGTGTGAAAGAAAAATAGACAGCAGATGTCGTCCAGGCGGGGGGTCTGTCTCATCCCTCCCCATCCAGATGACTTACTACCTCTCACTGTGACGGCCTGTCTCTTTTCTCATGCTAACTGTGCCTGCGAAACATTTTAGATAACACAAGGAGGAAGAGCTCATGTCAGAGCTGCAGAAGCCTTTTGTGATTTTATTTCTTTTTTAACATGACACACGAAGTGTTCAGGGGTTCCCATCTGCAGGAAAAATGATATATATATGTTGCTGCTTTTTTAAACTGGTTAACTGGTGGCCCATCATGCCTCTGCCAATCTCAGGTCAACTGTATGTTGGATCAGGTTGAATCATTTATTCTTGTTTTGTTTTGTTTTTCAAAATGATTACATCCAAATATATGTTCTCCGTATACTTATATATCCATGTATTATATAATCTCCATTGGTTTGTTTCAGATTGGGTCCAGAAAATTTGGAGAAATTTAAAATTAGTCTCCATTCTCACCTCTCTGCTTCGCTTCTTTTTATTTCACATATGTTATGTAGGCCGTCTGTCAGTTCAGAACGAGTACAAATACCGTTTTTCAGCACAATTTATTGCCTTATCACTGTGAATATGGATATATAAATGAAGACAAAAGCAGTAACCAAAAAGGAAAAGAGTTTAGAGTTGTTCATACAATATGTTGATGTTTCCAGCAACAGGTTTCTATCAGAAATTTGAAGATTTTCACACCTGAAAATATATAATCTGACATCAAATTCTTCCTTTTAATGGTTAGTGATAAATTGGTTACAGTTAATATTACATAACTCCCCATACATTGTAAAGGTTTTCTTCCAATTCCCCTTAATTTTTGAACTCAGGAGCTTAAATAAACCTAGAGTGCATTTATTAAAACCCTCAATCATTAATTTAAGTGCAGATTGTAAGTAAAATTTATAGGACTTTACTTTAGGCTTTTAATAATAATAAGTCAGTTGTTGTAGCCTTTAAAGTTTCTTCTCCCATGCCAATTCCAATTTCCAATTAATATGAAAAGTCTTTAGGAACTTTTTAGTATAAAAGTACAAAAACTTAATTGCACGAATGCAAAAAAAAAAAAAAAAAGTGCAGCTTCAGGTTGATCCACACGTGGCTCTTCAGTCTTCGTGACGCCCTCGCTCAGCGGTTTCGAGGAACTCTGCGTCGTGTCTGTTAGTGCTTCAGCGACCACATCACAGGTCGATCCACACATGGCCGAGCGGGTTCTGAGCCACGACCATGTGTGAGCTGCAGTAATTGGTGGTGGGTGGTAATTGCCCAGGCGTCACCAAGTGGTTGTGCTTGTATGTATATAATGTGTGTGTGTGTATGTGCATGTGTCTGTATGTCTGTGTGTGTGTGTGTGTTTGTGTGTGTGTGTGTGTGTATGTCTCTGTGTGTGTGTGTGTCTGTGTGTGTGCTGTGTCTCCACAGTGTCTCGAGGTCTCTGGTCTCTCCAAGCTGCTGACAGTTCCCCATTAGACACTTCATTACTGTCAAAGCAGCAGAAACAATCCATCCAGCACTCGCCTTTTTCTCTCCGTCAAAAGTGGACATCAAAATTATTAAAGATGTGACCATAACGTGATGAAGACATCAATGGGAGGAAGGCAGAGCCTGCGTGGACAGTTCAGGAATCATATTATTTTAAATAGCTATTCCTATCCCTGTATATTGCTGGTCTCTCCCTCTTATCTCTCCCTCTCTTTCTCCTCTCTCCTCCATTTCCCTGAGTACGGTTCTGTCAGAGGTTTCTCACTGTTTAAAGGGAGTTTCTCCTCCTCACTGTTGCCAAGTGCTTGCTCATGATGGTAACTGTCAGGTTTCTCTCTATAATATTGTAAGGTCGTGACCTTACAATATTATAGAGAGATAATACAATTGTGTGAAAGTCCTGTGTTCAAAATATGCAAAGTACATAAGTTATATCAGAACAATGTGCAGATTTATTTTACAGGTTTACAAAGGTACAAACTTTGGAATTATTTGTGAAAACAACTTTACAGGCTCAAAATCGTTTTGACCCTAATTTCAACCCATATAAAAGTGGTTTTCAGTGATAAGGAAAACAAATCAAGTTTTCAATCATTTATCAATTTTGGCCCGGTGTTTATTGTGTTTTTACTGTCAGCTGGTGTGAAGCTCATACTGTCGGCCAAAAGTGAAAACAAAGAAATGCACTTGGCAAAAGTTTAATGTATCAACGAATATTCATACAACCACACGTGGCCTCATCTACACGGAAAGCACAGTGGGTGAGCAGTTTGTGGTGTACAGATATTTCTGCCTTCAGGAAATCCAAACCCACTTTAGGTCTGTTTTGCGATTAAACTGGATTGCTTGTCAGTGGGATCACGCAAAGTCAAAGTCGTTTATTCAATGGATGTGTTTCTGTGACCGGTTAATACGCACTTCCATCCCTCATGAGCATGTTTGAGGTATTGAGGAAACTGAATATTGATTTCTGGTATTTCCTTTCACCTTTTCTAATTCAATAGACTATAATTCAGTCAATAACATTTAGAGCTATAGGTGTAATGTGCCAAAATATTTTCTGGAAGGAAATAGAGCAGCATTTTAAAAATAATATGTCTTTCAGTATAAAAATTAGCCCTTGCTCTAAGGTTACCCCTCTGCTGTCTTACCTCTTTGTTCACACCATGTCATTTTTCCTCCCACTGTAAATTTCCATTTGAAAGATTTCTTTTAATGACATTTTCCTCCAGCGTAATTTAACAATATTATAATATATTATAATTTGTTTTTGTTCAAAGCATAATCTTAAACTTCAACTGGCCATTACAAGTGCATGCATCAGCATTTTAAAGGTCTGTGAATGGATATTTCTTACCAAAGTGCACCTTTGATTCCTAGTTGAAAATGCCAATTTAAAATTCTCCCTTTCTAAATTATCTCTCCATGTTTAAGATAGATGGTTCAGACAGGCCTGTAAACTATCCATCACCCCAACCTCCACCCACCCTTACTTTCAGCCTGGCTACATGAAGGTCACATTATACCTCCCACAGTGTCAAGGTTTGTGGCATTGGATGTACTGTAAATCATCTAATATTGATTTAATATCTGGGATGCCTGGCTAAAGTTAGAAGTGTTGCAGTTCTCTGTGTCTGTGCAGTAAATGAACAGCACCCCTAGTTTCTGAAAAGGGTTGATAAAAACAAAAACATTGCCCTGCATGACTTGAACACTGTCCTGTACATTCTCCTCCCTCTCTTCCAGGTAAACTGACTATATAACTGTTATCAGGCTAATTGTCTGATCGGCTCTTCCTCTCCGCCTCACTTCTCCTGCAGGAAAACAGGAAGGCAGGATTAGAGCGACGCGCTGCGCTCAAATCCGGAGAGACCGGACGAGTTGCCGGGTGGAATGCACACATGCACACGCGCACGCACGCACGCACAAACACACACACACACACACACACACAGAAAGAGAACAAGGGGTGGGGGGGGTGAGTCAATCTGAACACAGTCTACACACAAACACACTTTCTCTCAATATCTACCACACCACACCGATATAAACACACAGACACACTCACACTCACATCCCTATTAAATCCATTAAGTGATCATGAGCAAACAAATAGCACAAACAGCTCGAGGAAAACTCACTGGATCGTGGATCTAATAAAAAAAGTCATGGGGCGAGGACGACGAGGAAAGAGCCAAGAAACAATAAGGGCCTCAGACTGCAGCCAAGAACACCACAGTAACGTTTACGACCCGCATTAGGGTTCAGACCCAGTCATTATGAGGAAGAGGTGCTCATTATAGCCTTTTATGGGAGGAAACAAATAGTCTCCTGTGCCTAGCATTTTAGTTGAAATGCAAAGATGCAAAACAACGTATAAAAAAAAAAAAAAAACTGTGGCTGCACTTGGCCAAGAAAACACGCAAAGTTATCTTGGACAGATATCTGTGACCTTGAGAGGCGGTAATTGAGCGGAAAGGGGATGTAAAACATCCGCTGGTGGGGTTTAGAGTTGTGTGTGACTGTGCACGCATGCACACACACACACACACACACACACACACATACGAACACACACACACACATGCACGCACGCACACGCACAGAGAGCAGCAGCAGCAGCAGCAGTGGCAGTAGTGTTAGTCCCAGGCTGGCCTCTCTCTGGCATTATCTCATAGCCTGAGCACTCCCGCTCCCTCTGAGGCGGCCAGCTCCACGCACAGAAGCATTATGCGCATCTGCCTCGCATTAATCGGCAAATTATGGAAAAACTGCGCGTCAAAAGACATTACTGAGGGTGGTGGGGGTCGAGTGGTGGGACCTACACACACACACACACACACACACACACACACACACACACTCACACACAATACAACCTCACATTAATTTTTCTCTCTAGCACTCCTTTTTAAATAAACTGTACTTCCTCCTTATGTATGTTCAACACAGAGAAAACATTTTGGTTAGATCATTTATTTCTCATTTTTATTGTTTGTTTTATGTTAGTTTTCCTTATTTTAAGTCTCAAGGAAAAACAACAGAACACAATTTCTTATGTTTATTTCTGTGCTCTGTCATTTCACAACTGCACACTGATAACAGTATAGGTCACATGAATAGCCACCTATTTTGCTGTGGTGGCCCACCCCCAACACTTGTTGCCGTGGATACCATTCACCACCACAACCACCACATCCACCAGCAGCTGATAACAAATTCACATGACCTCATCCCGGTGCAGGTGGTTTCTGTTTTATCTCTTTACACCGACTGCAGAATGACAACAATCAGCAGGAAGATGCAGATTCAGATTAGTGCTGACTAACACTGATATCAATACATTCAGTAAAAATTACATTTTGTAGCAAGAGAAACCTGCACCATCAACCAAGTGATTCCACGTTGTAAAAACACACCCACTGTATGGGATTCCCTTTTTCTCCCCTGTGGCTGTTTCCAGGGGAACAGGGGACTCCCTTCTGTGGTTTTTAAAATTAAAAGTTTTTAAAATCAAGTTATTAATTTTCTCAGTCCTGCAAACTCACTTTTGAGTGATCAAATATTTTTTCTACAGCTTTGTCGAGCCTGGTGTGTGCTGGATCAGCTCTGATACTTTCTTCCAGGGAATAGCCATAGCCTCGTACACTGTGTCACTGCCACTACATTCAAACTTTCTGGCAATGTTCCACATCGACCCCCATTCGACCCCATCTCATCCCATCTCTTGACCCCTCTCATCCAGCCATCCCTGAATCTCATTACGTTCCACCGCCTCATCCGCCATTCTGAGAAACTGTTTTGGATATACGTAAATCTTTGCTGGGAGGCCTGTGCTCTTGACCCCTGATCAGTGCTGTTCTTGTTCCCAAATCTCTACATGGAAGTGATGAGTGAAAGGTTTCCATTACAAATAGTCTCAGAAAAAAAGTGACAATAACACCAAAGTTGACAAAACCTGGAAATTCTCTTTAATTGTTTTTTTTTCTTATATTTAACTTGAGATCTGAAACTGCTGAGAAACCTCGCTGCCTGCCTGACTACTTATTATCTCTCATTCTCATTTTGTGACGCATGTTTAGTTAAATTTGATGTTTATGCAGCGGTTTGTTTTTTTCCCACAGTGCATCTTGAAGTGGATGAAACTTGTCTTGTGTATGAAAATAATAATTTTCTACAAGTCATGCAAAGTCTCACAGTGGTGACATTCTCCAAAGTCTTTGTCAGATGTCAGAATTTCCCAGCCTTTTATTCAGGCACCAGGACTTGGACTTAGTCTTGGCTCAGGAGGAACCAGCATCAGGCTTTGCCACTGCTCTGTCATCAGGACAAACATCCACTGTCTCTGTCTAACCACTGAATATTCTCTGTGGTCACCCCCCCCCCCCCCACCCCCACCCCCCCATCATCTCTCAGATATTTCTGTAATGAATAAACCTTCTCGCCTCTGACATCCACTCTCCAAAAGTTTGGGCTTTTGTCAGCACTTATGGTTTAACCAGCATCCCCCTCTGGGTGGTGACTCATTCTCTGACTCAATCTCATTTAAGTTTGGACGCATGCAGTTGACCCGAGGGAGATGCTAAACAGTTTGTTTGTTTGCTGGGATGTCAAAGTGGAAGACAAAAAACCGAAACTGAAAAAAACGACCGGAGTCACTTACAGTAAATGCCAACAGTATCAAGTGGATAATCTTTATAATCTCATGTCAGAGCGGCATTAATTTCAGTTTAATTCATATAAAGAAATTAAAGCTGCACTACGTGATGTTTTTTGGCCACATCTGCTCATAAAGTTGAAATATTGGATATCGTGACAGCCTGTTTAATCAGTAGCTGATATGACTTACAGGAACGACCCACGCAGCTCACTATTTTTAAGTTGCCCCACCTTTGCAGTCTATTTGCCCACACAGTCAGTGGCTTTCCATCAGCGCATACCGCTGTGGAGCTGGAGGTCAGTGTCTCTCCCACTGTGTCTCTCAGCTGCTGTCCTCACTTGCTCTCTCTCTCTCTCTCTCTGTGTCTCTCTATAAAATGTGAAAAAATTACTTCAAATTAATGTTAACGAATGCATAAAAATAACATTTCAGCACAATATATTTCCATCGCCCTTTAGGCCCATGAAAACTTTGGTGCATTTCTTAACATCATTGTGGATTCACTGTCAGAAATGTCTGCTCCATCTGTTTGTGTTAACACTTTATGCTTCTCCATCTTTTTATTTTCCATATTTTTCCACCTGTTTCTCAGTGATACTCTCATCCACATGTAGCGTCAAATTTTTAATTTAATGGCTTTTTCAAAATACATCAGTTGTATTTTTGCAAATATTTTATTTTGCTAAATAAAATCCCCTGTTCTGTATCTTTTTCTTAGAGTGTAACTCTGCTGGGGAACAAACATCCTGACTGGATGAGGCACTTTGTTGCTTCTGGCTTTAGCACTAAGTCTTATTATGCAGTTGTATAAAGTGTACAGTGCAGTGTGCAATGGTGTGAGATGTGAACAACCAGTGTCAAATCACACAAATGAAAACACAATCTGGCAATTACTTAGAAATAAGATCCTCCAGTTTTAAAGTGACATTAGCATCAGTCATTTTAACTAGTTATAATTAATCAAACTGCATAGTGATATAATCAAAGCTTTCTATCAAAAAAATAACATAACTAACTGAGCCAGATTAATAATATGAATATGAGTCTGAATAGCTATCAGGGGTGAGGTTTGATGATGCAGCAGTCAAAGCAGCTGATTACTGGTAACTAGTTGGCGTGTTGTGAATGTTGACATAATGCAAACTGGTCTGAGCGCATGTCTGATTTGTGTCTGAATACTTTGTGTTAATCTGAACATCCAGGTTGCAGCAGCAGAGCAAAGACAGCAGGAGATAGTCCGATCCTGCAGGAGCTTAATGATGAATATCTATACAGATATAGTGGTTGATAGGATTTAGTTTTGTTTCTGCTCTCGTCTCTCATTCTCGGATGTCTTAAACCCCTTTTTCTCGCCTTTTCTCATTCCCTGTCTCTCTCTCTCCCTCTCTGTCTCCTCAGATCTCTGAAGGTTATAAATCCGGACCTGCTTGGCTTCGTCTCTCGCAATATCATTTCACTCATTTCCAGCTGAATCAAAAACACAATTTAATTTGCCTCATTAAGGCTTAATGTGGAATGTGTGTAATGTGTGTGTGTGTGTGTGTGTGTGTGTGTGTGTGTGTGTGTGTGTGTGTGTGTGTGTGTGTGTGTGGGCACGTTTGGATGTTTTCATGCCAGAACCGCAATGTACACAAGCAGCAATAATAAGAGACAGACAGACAGAGAGAGAGAGGGAGAGCGATACACGGAGAGAAAGTGAGAAGAGAATAGAATAACGCAGATGGATGGTAGACTGGTAGAGGGAGATAGACAGATGTGGAGGAAGACAGAAAGCGAGCGAGAGCTGGAGAACAGCCAAAATTTATGGCCCTAACATTGAATTTCACACTCTTTAACTTTTCCTGATGGTGTTCTGCTGGCAGGGAAATACCTGATTAGTCAAGTTGTGTAATATAACTTCCTCCGCAGTAACCTTCAAAACCGCTCACCGAGGGAACGTGCAGAATAAAACCAGACAACAAAAATCAGAGATTGGACTAAACAAATTATTTATCAGTCTTTGAACTCAACGATACAGAGCCTAACAGTTTCTTTACGGTGTCACAGCTGAATGTTAAAATCAAACATGGAGGATAAGTTTTGATTTTTTTATTACGATACCCCTCAGGTGTGGTTTATACAACAGTCACATGCCCATGTATATGTTTCAAGAGTTATTGCTCAGTATAACCGTTCCTCGTGTTCACAGTGGCTGCGAAGAGATCCTTTCTAAAATTTTCAATGCCAATATAAGTGATGGGAGACCAAGGCAGTAAAAATGCATTTTTAAGTTCAGCCAAAGCTAATGTGAGACTTCAGCAGTCTGAGTTAGACAAAACAAGCAGATGCCTTCCAAAGTTCCAGTGTTTCCCTCTTTGCTTTACTGCCCCTCCGCTGCAGCTCGGCAACGAAACGCTGTCCAAGGGAAACAAATTTTGTACTAAAAAGACTGTAACATTGAAACATGGCCACTTGATCTGACTGCTGAAGCCTTATATTAGCTTCAAGTGGATGTTAATGCATTTTTGCATTAAAGAGTTCTGTGGATTTTGTCCCCCATCACTTCCACTGGAGACAGGTAGGTGCTCTTCATGGCCAGTGAGATACACTTGAAAAAAAAAGTGAATTTATCCTTTAAAACTTAAATCTGTAACTCTGATTACTTAACACTGCCTCACTTATCTTTCATTTTATATTAAAAGGAAAAAAAAATTATATTAAATGTATCTTTCCCAAATCTTTTTCACTTGCTATATAAGTTTCCTCAGTCTTCATTCGGTTCTGAGTGCAGACAAACACAGCAATACATACGGTACAAACCCACACACATTTGCACACACAAAACCATCTTTCATGGCTGAATCATCCAGCGGTGTGAACTGATTCCCACCCAGATACAGTCAGCTTTTCAGCCACGCAGGAGGAATCTGACAGGAGTGTGTGAGTCGCTGTGTGAGGTTTAACGTCGGATGAAGAAGATTACTCAAGGGGAAAAGAATAAAATAAGCACTGAAACACACTGTACTCTACTGACTGACTGTACTACTGTTTGAGTGTGTGTGTGTGTGTGTGTGTGTGTGTGTGTGTGCGTGTGTGTGTGTGTGTGTGTGTGTGTGTGTGTGTGTGTGTGTGTGTGTCTGTATGTGTGTGTGTGTGTTTTATGACACAAAATACCACACATTTACTTCTCAGATGTGAGAATTTGGTTTGGGCTCCTGTAACTTATTTTTAACACTTTAACGACTAACCAATAAATTCACTGGATTGATTGATGCTCAGATTACTGAAGCTGCGGCTGTAGTTTACAGTGTGCATATTCAGCAAGGTAATCACTGCCCAAAATCATTAGATATGTATTGAAATGCACGGTGTGTGTATGAATAAGAACTCTGTGTAATAGATGCCGAACGCGTCAGAGAGTAACGGTTAATTCAGCTGCTTTCTCAGTGAGATGGAGATGTGTAAAAAAAAAAAGCTTTAAAAATGCAGCTTTATTGCTTTATGAGTGCACACATGCATCCTTTATAACAGAATCTCTATGCTGTGAATTGGAATGAAATAAGCTTGACTCAACTTGTTTCTGAAGGTTTAATTGTGCTTTGACTGCTTTATTACCTCCTGAGCTCCAGGTACTTGGCTCTCCTTAATTCTCTCAAGTGGTGTGTTGACAGTGAAAACAAGCCGGGGGAACAAACGCCAGGAGGGATCCAAGGATCTGATTGCAGAGCTTCAAACCCCCTACTTGGCTCCGGCTACAATGGGGGCTTGGAGGGAAAGATGGACACTCGTACAAAGGGTTCGGAGTTTTGTAAATGTGTAAGTGCGCCGGAGGTTTCTTTAGCTATGCTGGAATGCCACCACAGTGAGAGCATTTTCACTTTTATGAGGAAGCGTGGTTTGATTTTGTTCCAAATGAGAGCACGAAGGAGGAACGGACTTGAGCTAGTGTGAAAGTAAAATTCTTCATTCTGAAATGTTTTACAATTAGATCGCACACACCACAGACATGTTAAATATGGGTTGTTGTTTTTTTTTCCAATTGAAAGGATAGATAGTAATAATAAATAAATAAATAAATTCTGTATTTTTCTTATTGTCAACTCATTCCATGAAAAGACCAACACCAACAATGATTCAGTCCTGCTAATAAGTTTGTCTGTGTATCCGAGGCCTGATGTAAATTAGACTATGTCTGCACTAAGTCATGTACTTTTTAAAATGTTGTTTTCCCATCAAAAGACAAGCACCCACATCAGCATCGCCAGGTCACCTTTGTATAAATCCTGCTCTCTGTGATGATCTATGCTGTGTTTTCACTATATTTTACCTAATTTTCCTGTTTCTGTCGCCATAAATACTACCTGCTAACCAGGCAGTCATTCCTCAGCTGTCTAATCATTATTTACGGATTGTGGCTTCGTCTGACGAAGCATGTTAATGAAAATGGCTGTGCTGTGTGTTCGGCTATATTGACACTTACAATTAGTGATCACACAAGATGGAACAAAGTTATTCTTAACTTTACTGCCACACAGCCGGTGTACCTCAGAGGACTGGCTCATGTAATTGTTTTGGAAAAGCTCTGTGTTTCCTATACACGCTGAAACACAAATTCAGCGTTTCGATATTTATCCAGATCATTTTTACAAAAGCTCAATTTTTCTGGGGGGAAAAAAAAATCACCAGCTTTGTGAGGACAGACGAGAAAAAGATGCATTTTTAAATCTAACCAGCTTAGTATGGACTGGTTTTTGTTTGTGTCACTGTTGTCACATCACTGTTAAACTGGGCGACAAGTTCCTTCCTCATCACGAACTGTAACACTCAACAACTGTTGTTCAATTTGAGTCAATCCTACATAACCTCGCTGCAGCTGTAAATACTCACTTGAGCACCAAATGTGTATCAATCCACCTTGGAAAATAATCCCCTACAATTGCATCATTTAATCACATTACTGAGCCTTTTTAAAATAAAACTATACATTTGAGCAGTTGCAGTAGGATCCAATGGACCAGGGTAGGGAAGCATTATTGGGTTTGTTATTTTTATGGGATTTGTTGACAACAATAAAAATATGTATCATCGATCTAATCATTTAAATATCACAGCAGGAACTGATTGACTGACTGTGTTGTTGTGTGTGTGTTTATCAGTTGATTGTGGATCATCTCTTTATCTGTGCTTTACATTCATTTAACTGAGATGATTTCTCACTGGCTGACTGAGTTTTGACAAATGCAGTTTTGAGTGACGATGAAAACATATATTTCACAAAGAGACACTGATCATCTTTAATCCCCTAATTATGTACAGTATAATATCCACTGATTTACACCACTGATATGAAACAGCTTGGGGCATCTCACCACTCCATCATTTGTGAAATCAGTTTGATAATGCCATGTCAGTACAGGTCAAAACGAGGTCACATTTTTACACGTTGCATCATCTTTTCATTTGAAAAGGGTACTCCAAAGTACCGTAAAATACGGCCCAGATGGAGGACTGGTGAAGCCAAGACCTGCAGGGGATTCAAATGATTATTTAGTAAAGACATTTTATTTTGACAGGGGGAAGCTAGTGAAGGAGGAGGGGTTAGGAAGACGGGGAGGAGAAGGGTGAGGTGTGCTGAAGGTTAGAGGCAGAGGTATGGATGTAGGTAGGCATGATGCGACGGAGGGTAAAATGCGTGATAGAGAGGTGGTAGGGGGGAGGTAATAGGGGAGGAAAAAGGGGGAAGGGGGAGAAGCCCAAAGCTCTTAGGGAACAAAGAGGCACTTATACAACTAGCAGCAACAGCTGAAAACATCTTTAAGCTGAGCCGGGCTGGCTGAGAGTTTGGTGTTGGTGTGCGTGCGTGTGTGTGTGTGTGTGTGTGCATGTGTGTGTGTGTGTGTGTGTGTGTGTGTGTGTGTGTGTGTGTGTGTGTGTGCGTGTGTGTCCGAGAAGAACCCCGAACCTGCACTGGTCCTGTTTTTTGATAAAGGTTTCATTGATTCATTCATATACAAAACTGTGGGACAAACAACACACAGAAAATTTTGATCTCCCGGGCAGCAGGAACATGCTCGCCAAATTTCAGGACAATCTGCTTCGTAGAATATAAGATATATGTTGTGTAAAGTTGATGTGCATGAATGTGTTCAGTAAATTTAATGCTCCACGAATGGGGACCACAAATATTCATAGAAAATATTGTCACAATCTGGACGTTAGCTTTAAGAAACCTTGTCATGGACCTCAGCGTTGGTCAAGAGTAAAGCTGGGACACTCACACAATGTCAAGAGGGTCGCTGAAACTACCAGGAATCATCTGCATGTTCATTTAGTCACATTTCATGCCAATCCAGCCTGCAGTTGTCGAGGGATCTTAATGTGAAAGTCTGATATTACCATCGACAGAGCTGAACCAACCTTTACTCTCATGTAGAGCTGATTTTTATTCCCTCTGTTATTTAAAGTCCACCTCCACTCAACAATATGCGTGTTGTTTTTTTTATTTTTACTACACTCGAATGTTTGAGCGTCACTGTACAGAAAGGCGTATGTTCAGAGGGGCTGTTTCCATATTCATCTGCTGGAATAGGAAAGTTAAAGATATTCTCATATAATAATCTGAGTGACACACATAGTTTAGTCTAGTTTGTTTGCAGAAAACCCATGAAAGACCAATTATTTTTCAATGCAGTTTTTTTCATATGTCTTAAAACATGATCTGAACACCACCTGGTCAACAAACTCTCAGCAGACGTCTGTGAGACCCCCACTGGCTTCATCCCCTGTTCCTCTCCCCATCCTCCCCGGCGTCTCCATCCTCCTCCACTCTACTCCTCCTCTCCTATCTTTTCCCCTCCCTCCTTTCTTCACACTCCCTTCCTCTCCTCCCATCCTGGCCTCCCTTATCTCCCACCCTTCCTCCATGCCAGCTGTTGTTTTGAAGGCTATGAGTGGAAGGTCTGAAGGTCAGGACCCGGGCAAGACCTCTACAGTGCTCAGTCCGGATCAATGCAGGCATTGTAAAGAGAGGAGAAAGTGCATGAGGCATTTTGAAACATCACTTGTTTATTATTACATGCTTATTATTTTCACTGCTTTATGTGAATTCTTAGCGAACTGTAACGAGGGACTGAATGGACGAGGAGAAAATCTTATGCAAAGCTTGGATTAATAGAAAGTGATTCATTATTATAATTTCATATTTGGGTTTATGTTATTTTAAAAGTCATTAACTCTACTTTTTTCTTAGAAGGATTTGTAAAGGTTTTCACGCTGCGGAAAAGCGAGAGTGTTAGATCAGCACACACTCTGGCTCAAGTTCAGTTTGCCCCATAAGGCAATCTGTAGATAAGCCCTCTGATAAAGATAATACGATCACCACTCCGAAAAGCAAGAAATTTACAGTTTGATGGATCATGACTAAGGGTTTTTAAGCTGAATCACATATAAGAACTAATTTTCAGGTGCAAATGGCTTCCTCTCTCAGAGCTATGATGGTGATATACATACATGATTGTAGATGAGAACATGCAGCTTCCTGAGAAATCAATATGTTCTGCTGGTGTAATTATCTGATTATCTGATCAAAACTGATCAAAAATGCCAGATTCCTTCTGTGTGTGTGTGTGTGTGTGTGTGTGTGTGTGTGTGTGTTTAGATCTGTGCCACATGTAAATAAAACATTTGGTCACCTATTGCAGGAGTTGTAAACGTAGCCACTAAATCCTAAAAAAAGACACTTCCAGGGCCTCACAGTTTTCAGAGCTTCGACTCACTCAATGTGAGCTTTGTCTTCAGCATCAGGGAGGGGAAGGTGAGTCCGGGCTGTGTGAACGTTGACCTTTGAACCCAGAGGTCACATGTCCCTGGAAGCCATTTTTGAGGCCCAAAACTACACACAGCAGCTGGGAGGTCTCCATCTCGAACAACAGTGAGAGTACAGAACTGCTGCGAAAATGTTCCTTGGAGGTCTAAAATTGAACAGTACAATGACCTGTTCCCACTTAACAGACAGCGTTTCAGTTTGACATGATCCCAACGTTCCCACCCAACCGCTCTCTGCTCCAGGCTTTCTTCCTCACAACATCTCACATTGAGTTTGAAACACGTTACCATGTAACTGGCCTTAAATGTCTGTAAATATTTATGTGTCTGGCCAGTCAGAGATCTACAGGAGGCCCATGTAGTTCTACAGTGTGGCTCACAACCGCCTGGGTCCCGCTCTGTCTGCGCAACGCTTCCATTTACACTGAAATATCTAAACAACCTTTGGGTGAAATGTCAGGAAACTTTGCACAAACATTCATGTCCCCCAGTAGATGAATCCTATATGTGATCCCTTGATTTTTCTTCTACCTCCACTATTAGGTTTATATTTGTGGTACACATTCATTTTCCCCATAAGTCTGGTCATCCCTTTATTTTTAAATCTTTTTTGTGTGTGTGTTTAGTGCTAATCAGCGAATGTTATCATGCTAACATTCCAAACTAAAATAATAGATATTATACCTGATAAACATTAGCATGTTAGCACTGTCATTGTTAGCACGTTTGCATGTTGAGGCCCAAAGCACAGCTGTTCCTTTTGCTATAAGAGGTTTTGTATTTCATACTGTTATGGTTATTTAAAATGGGTTAACACTAGTGAACATGGTGTCATTATTAAGCAGTAAAGACATAAAAAAAAAAAAAAAAAACTCTCTTGAGAGATTACCCCAGCAAGCCCAGTGATGGATGCATCGTTTCTCAAACTGCAGTCTCTGCAATAAAAGTGGCATGACTGTATAAAGTAATTCATTTTTCACTTTCCAGACTCACAAAATGAAATCACATCAGGAGGGGAAACAAGGAAGCACAGATATGTGATTGTGTGTTCATGGTTAATGTCCATGAAACATTCAGCTGTGGCCAGCTTTGCTTGGCTAACAGGCTTGTTGAACACATCATGAGTTTTCCTCCTCAGCTCTAAAGAAAATAAGTGGACGTCCTGTGATGTAACTTGCAGCATGAACACACTAATGTAAAAACTGCAACCGTTTCAGACCAGGAATGGGAAACATTGCTTTTTGCGTAATTTTCTTTTAAATTTTTTTCGGGTTTATTCGGACATGATAGGACATTTATACTAAACTGCTTTCTACTCTGTCAGAGTATAAACTTCTCCACAAAAGAGGACTGGAAATGCTTCATCAGAATTTGCAGAGTCTCACCACGTATCATATCACGTGATTTCTGTCAGGAGCGCTCAGAAGAAAGTACTTTGAAGAGATCTTGAAGATATTAGTTCTGATGTCAAATTTATAAAATCTTCATCTGCCAGAGTTGGTTCTAACACGACTCTCCTCTCCTTTTCTTGCCGTTGACACCATCGTCCCTGTGAAGCAGACAGAGGTGAGTGTGGTGTGTTTGACCTTTGACATACACAGAGGTCACTTGTCCCCCAAGGCCAAGAACCGAGCCGTGTACAGCAGGTTGGACTAAATAGACATTTTTGGTTGCACACATTCATACATACATACATACTGTATTCAGTCTGGCTACAAAACACAACTTTTTCCCCTCATTTTTCCACCAACTGTTTGTGAACCTACAGGTGAAACTCAAAAAATTAGAATATCGTGCAAAGGTTCGTTTATTCCAGCAATTAGATTTACAAGGTGAAACTAATGTATGACATAGGTTCATAACATGCAACTCAAGATATTTCAAGCCTTCATTTGATATAATTTTGATGATTATGGCTTACAACTTATGAAAACCTCAAAAAATTAGAATATCACATACAATTAATAGAAAGGGGATTTTAAACAGAGAAATATTGGCCCTCTGAAAGGTTTAATCTTGCATATGTACTTGGTACTTGGTTTGGGCCCCTTTTACATGAATTACTGCCTCAATGCGGCGTGGCATGGATGCTATCAGCCTGTGGCACTGCTCAGGTGTTATGGAGGACCAGGATGCTTTGTTGTTCGGTCTCATGTCGCTCATTTTTCTCTTGGCAATGCCCCATAAATTCTCTATGGGGTTCAGGTCTGGCGAGTTTGCTAGCCAATCAAGCACCGTTATCTGATGGTTATTTAACCAGGTTTTGGTACTTTTGGCAGTGTGGGCAGGTGCCATATCCTGTTGGAAAATGAAGTCAGCATCTCCATAAAGCTTGTCTGCTGAAGGAACCATGAAGTGTTCTAAAATCTCCTGATAGACAGCTGCGTTGACTCTGGACTCAATAAAGCACATTGGACCAACACCAGCAGATGACATGGCTCCCCAAACCAACACAGACTGAGGAAACTTCACACTGGACTTCATGCATCTTGGATTGTGTGCATCTCCATTTTTCCTCCAGACTCTGGGACCTTGGTTTCCAAATGAGATGCAAAATTTGCTCTCATCGGAAAAGAGGACTTTGGACCACTGAGCAACAGACCAGTTCTTTTTGTCTTTAGCCCTGGTAAGACGCTTCTGACGTTGTTTGTTGTTCAGGAGCGGCTTGATAAGAGAAATACGACATTTGAAGCCCATTTGCAGGATCCGTCTGTGTGTGGTGGCTCTTGATGCACTAACTCCAGCCTCGGTCCACTCCTTGTGAAGTTCCCCCACACTTTTGAATGGCCTTTTCCTGACAATCCTCTCCAGACTCCGGTCATCCCTGCGGCTTGTGCACCTTTTTCTTCCACACTTTTCCCTTCCAGCTAACTTTCTATTAATGTGCTTTGATACAGCACTTTGAGAACATCCAACTTCTTTTGCAATTACCTTTTGAGGCTTTCCCTCCTTGTGGAGGGTGTCAATGATGGTTTTCTACACAACTGTTGGTCAGCAGTCTTCCCCATGATTGTGAATTCTACTGAACCAGACTGAGAGATCATTTAAAGACTCAGGAACCCTTCACAGGTGTTTTGGATTAATTAGCTGATGAGCGTGTGACACTTTGAGCCTATAGTATTGAACCTTTTCCAAATATTCTAATTTTCTGAGATTTGGAATTTGGGGTTTTCAAAAACTGTAAGCCATGATCATCAAGATTATAACAAATAAAGCCTTGACATATCTCACTTTGCATGTACTGAGTTTATATCACATGTTAGTTTCACATTTGAAGTTGAACTGCTGACTTGAATGAACTTTTGCATTATATTCAAATTTTTTGAGTTTCACCTGAAATATAACATTAAACATAAACATTTGTTTAACCTTGAGAATTATAATGCCTTAATCTGAATGTACGTATGGAGTTTAAATATGTTACTGAAAGTTGAAAATAAAAGAATACAATAAAAGCAAACGTTAAATTAATAATTAATTCTGTTCACCAAATCAGTGTGATATGCAACATGGCTGCCAATTTACTTTATTGTAAATTTATTGTCCCTCTCTTTGACTGTCACGTCCCAGTGACTCCCATTGTTTAATCAATTTCTTTTTTGACTTCAAGGTTTTTAACTGCATGTCAAATCATTCCCTCTCTTTTGTTCCCCCCCTCAGGACTTTTTATACCACTACTGATAAATTCGTCATGTTTTCCTCTGGTGATTTCTGAAAGGACTTCAACCTTCGCAACGTGAGCTTTTTCTTCTTGGGGGGATATTTTTGTGAATGGAACTGGCGCACAAGTGAAGCATAACATGCAGCTTCATATTGTACTTTGGAGACTTCTGTTAATGTTGATGATCAAATCTCACAGATGCTCACCTGCTCCTGAACAGGTGGCATTAATCGAGTTGAAACGAGCAGTTTACAACAGGTGTGCGCAGCTGAAAGACAATCTGACTGAATCTGACTGTAAACAGGAAAGACAGAGAGATTAGACAAGAATACAAAATTGTTCTTGAATCGGGTCCATTGTGTGATGAAATGGTCAAAAAGTCTACTTCCATATGTTTTGATCAACAGAAATTTTGATTCCTGTGTTGCACCTGTTCATTTACCTGATTATTTTCATCAGGCTTCATTATCGCTGTTTTTTAGTCCACAGACAGTCCATTAGACGTATTGGCTCTGGTGAACCATATCAGCCCCAGTGTGATCCTGTTCGCAGGAGAGCGGATTATAATCTTGAGCTGCGAGGTCAAGCGTGTCAGTCTGGCAGAGGGATCTGACCCTCAATCTTTAACCTCCGTCGTAGACCTTAGTCACATGTCTTCATCGGCTGAGGTACGCCGAAAAAAGGTTTACCCTTGTCCGCAGACACCTGCATTCAGAGCAGTTTGGTGAATTTGTGTTCATTTAGAGAATTTGTAAATGGATAGTTGAAGGGTTTAAAGTTTATATTACCTTTTTTAGCTTGTACTTATTTAATACTGTTGTAGTTGGCTCATACTCTGAGTAGGCATTTTAGCAGCTAATGGATTGATTTCATTTCTACATTTGAACCTAAATACCTTTGTTGATTAAAGAAACCCTGCTGCGTGTTTTTAAGCATTGTTACTTCATGTTCAAATTATTTCACACATCTAAACCCAAAGCCGCCCGCTGAGATTGTCTTCACCGGAAAAAAAGCAGATGAGATTTTAGTGCCTTGCTCAAGAGAACATTAATGTTCACTTTCTCACTTGGCCCATTTACGTAGCACAGCCTATGCAGGATAACTAGTCTAACGTGTGGGTGGTCCAGGCATCACTGGTAGGAAGTTACCAGCAGCTAACGACAAAGTTCAACTCAAGCAGTTAAGTCAAGCCACGGGGCTCTAAGTGAACAATGAACAAAACCAAATCCCTCACGGATCCTCGTAATGTTTCAGTTCTGTGATGCAACTTTCCTTCGCTTTGGGCCTTTCAGTCAGGATATGGCCAAGTCGAGCAGCAAAACCACACCACTGTGCCCAGTGAGTTAAGTCTAAGCCCCATTCACAAACTCCCAGCCTGCAGTCACAAAAGTGAGATCTACCCAGTTCTGTGGTGGAAGCTTCCTCTCTCTTTGCATCTGTACAAATACAGAGTTAAGGTGCTTCCACTGCTGCTCAACACACAACACTAATGTAACTAATAAAGCTACAGCTACCTGCTCCCTCTGATCTAAATGACCACCTGTACCATACTCTACAGACTGCTGCTGTCCACCTACTCTGATCTCATCATCATTCAGCTACATAGAGCAGGTTGTAACTTAACTGAAACATGCGTAGCTACATAACTAATATCATTAACACTGTTTATGAGCCCAGACTGACTTCTCAAACTTCCTATACCTCAGCATTGTGACTGCCATTGTATTTACATTTGCCCCATGTAGGTGATGGTCGCAATGGTTACCTTGAGCCAGAGCCCCCGGAACACTCTTCAGAGTGTTACGTTTAACCCCAACCTAACCCATAAGACAAAAACTTTGGTTTTACTGCATCAGTTTTGATCCTTTTTTTGAAAATTATCCATCATGATTTATAGACCTGATTGATAGTTTCATGTCAGTTTGCTGGCGCTTGAAGCTTTTGTTTCACACAAACACATTCATAGATAAACACAATATGTACTCATTTAACTGGATTTTTTGCAGTGAAGTAACAATTTCAGCACTGTGACACATCTGTCTTCATTGCGTGCTCCTGCAGCTTCATTTTTTAAATTTTTCACCCTTTAGCTGAAGCAAAACTGTGATTCCCTTTACATGGTGACATGAATTCTCTTCTTAATTCAATAACTGGGGCTGTTTTAAAAAGATTGCACTGTAATAGATTCTTTAGATGGTCGGCTCACGCCTGTATTTTAAAGTGTTTTTTGTGGTATAGAAAAATCTTTCATTTTGGATTTTATGACTGAAGTGTCATCGACCCATTTTCATGTCAATACAAACACGATAGTAAAAAGCATGATGTCATCATCTTGCTTGAATAAACTCAACGTCTGAATTTCCGTAGAACATTTTACTCTGCATTAAATCAAAGCTTTGTTGCAGCATACCTATAAAAGTCAAACTTTAACGGCTTCATCTCTGTTTCTTTGCTATAAGCTTTCACATGTTGGATCCTCTGGTTTTCTCGGCATGTCATATATTTTCACCTCCCTGTTCACTGATCATTTTATCAGGCAACACAAACACTCTGAGGCGAGATGCCAAGAGGCCGTCGGTTTCTTCCAGATGACCATAAAACAGTATAGACGTCGTAGCTCATGCTGAAACACGAGGTTGACATCCTGCTGTGAATAATGTGCTAATTAGATTTGGCCTGTGGTTGTTGCCATAATCAAATCTATCCGGTGCTGCAGGGCCGAGAGGCTGAAACCTGATCTGAAATCCCAAGTATGCACTTGAACCGTCTCTCGAATATGTTTCCTCTCAAGTCCTGGCACGCTGCACTATCTGTCCACCTCAAGTGTGTGTGTGTGTGTGTGAGAGAGAGAGAGAGAGAGAGGGAGAGTACATGTGTGTATTTATTATTGTGAACATATGGGACCGTGAAGCGTCTCTTTTCTTTTCTCATTTTCTTTTTATATCCTACTGTGCTCTGCTCTGCTCTACTATCTTCAATGCACAGCTGAAACTATTCTACTTTGCTCCACTCATTTCCTTTCTACTCAGCTCTATTCTACAAAGCTTTACTTCCACTTCCATGTTTACTAAATTGAGCTTGAATAAAGCTCAAGCATCTTGATCAGACTCACAATGAAAATGCTAACATGCTGATGTTTAGCAGGTTTATCGTCTCATTCGTAGTCATCATGTTCGTCATCATTTAGCATTTTAGCATGCTAACATTTGCTAAGCGCAATAAAACAGCTGCTGATGAAACTCATTAGTTTGGTCGTAAACCAAAGTATTAAACTTTTTTTTGTAAATTTTGAGCTGAAGCGAAATCATAATCAGTAGGCTTCATCCTCCGGGGAACATTAAAGTTTGTACAAAATTGAATGGCAATCCATCCAATAGTTGCAGAGATATTTCAGTCTGGACCAAAGTGGTGTACTAGGACTAGTGGAGTAGGGTCAAGTAGAGCAGAGAGAGTTAGTGAACCAGAGTAGATTGAAGTGGAGCTGAGAAGTCTACTTCATGCTCTACAGTAGGCTACACTACAGCAGAGGCCTTCCCATGCTTAGAGACTGTATCAGAGCGTCCAGCTGACTGCGCTGTGGATCCACCTGTTCCTTGTGCTCAGAGCTGCTTCCTGGTCCGGATGTGGGAACATGAGAATATGGATGACTCCACAAGCAAAACAAGTGAAGTTTTTTTTAAATCGGAAGAGGTCGGTCTTATTATCCTCCGGATGGGTTTTGTAGTGGAATGTGGCAGAGCTGAAATTTTGAAAAAGTTTTGATCTGCCTCAAATATCCCGGAACAAGGGACGTGCTCACTTCTTGTGTTTTTGTTGGCTTCTTTTTCTTGTGTTTTGCTGTTAAATGTGGTTTCAGGTTTAGAGCTTGGTGGGTGAAAAAAACCCAAAAAAACAGAGACAGAGAAACATTCAACAAACAATTCCTTTCCTCTGCTGCTGCACAACTGTAAGTGCTTTGGTCTGTTAATATTACAGTAACAGTAACATCTCTTTTTCCAGTAATTCTGCTCAGTCATTGTTTTAACAGCAGACAACACAAACACAGGCGGGCTGCTTCATTTGACTTGTTTCTGTTGCATGAAGAGCTACAGTGAAACTTTCCAATGATAATTTCCTATTCGCATAGATCTAGGGGATCTGTAATGGCACTGAGATACATTATGCAATTTTATGGCATTATAACCTGGGAACATTTTAAACACATTGAATTACATTGTGTATTGTTAGATTATTTGTGTATTTATAGGTGAACAATGCACATTAATCAACACTGATATTTAACGTCAGCAGTGTGCTGGGGTTAGCTCAACAGCTAATCCGCGCCCATAGTCCCAACACTGACATTAGAAACTGATAAATGATAATAAAAACAGCATTTGTCGGAGCAATGAAAACAGGGGAGGAAAAAACTTAGTTAATCTATAAGAAATCAGATCATTCATGAGAACATGCTGCATGTAGTGCAGCTCTGTATTTCCTTTGCTCTGTGTAGATTTACCTTTTCTCAAAGGATAATTCTAGTTCCATCAGAGCTCAGGTCTGATCTGGGAAACACCATCTCTAAAAAGACGTCTGATGGGGTAAAAAAAAGAAGAGCAGTCAGACAGTGAAACAGGTTGTAAATAAAACCCCGGGTTAGTTCAACTTTCTGTCTGATACAAACGTCCATGACAGTTTGCAAATCGACTTCCTGGTCCAACTTCGACCGTACAACCACCAAGATTTAGTTGTGCCTTCAGACAGTTTACCTGTGCAATATTGCAGACATTTCAGGTGTACTCACTTTTGCTTATCAGCAAATAAAGTGGTTTAGATGATCCATATAAACTGTTGGCTTCTTTACAACCAGTGTAATTATTGTTGTCCGTTCAGATGTTCCCAAATCTCAGTAATTACTTTGGTGAGTACAGTGTTATCGCAACTGATAGAAATGATGGGCAAAGAAAATAAGAACCGTGCTTTAAAGGACTACACA
The DNA here is from genome assembly GCF_021018895.1 of Seriola aureovittata. Taxonomy (NCBI): domain Eukaryota; kingdom Metazoa; phylum Chordata; class Actinopteri; order Carangiformes; family Carangidae; genus Seriola; species Seriola aureovittata. The sequence continues at coordinate 13,106,271 of NC_079378.1, read as the reverse complement.
GTTCTGCATGTCAAGTATGTGTCAGGCCAGATGTTGCAGCGCCTTCAGACTGAGGGACAAAGAGGGACGGACAGATAAAGAGGGAGCGAGAGAGACAGAGAGAGAGAGAGAGAGGGATGGACTGGTGTTAGTTTTTTCTACACTGGGGTTGGGGGGTGGGGGGAACAGATTATGCAGAAAGCCACTTCCAGAGGAAGTGTGTTTTAATGCTGACAGGGTTCCTGCGGAGGCTGTTATGCTAATCTGCCCCCCTTGTTAAACACTGCAGAACGTCCGCGGTGGAAGAGGGGAAATGCACCATGAAAACCTATGAGTCCGGTGAGGGAGAGAGGGAGAGAGAGAAAGAGAGGGAGAGAGAGAGAGAGAGAGAGAAAGAGAGAGGGAGAGAGAGAGAGAGAAAGAGAGAGGGAGAGAGAGGATACAGTGCAGGGGAAGCACACAGGAAGCAAACACGGCAGGTTTTTTATCCCTCCAATGCCAACGCTGCTGCACTCTTACCCTGCTCTGACCCATCTGAGAGGGTAGGGGGGTGGGGGTGGGGGGGACGAGGGGGGGGGGGGTGACATCTTGTTTTGAGAGTGGACTGCATCCGCCCCCACAACCCCCACACCACCTCCACACACACACACACACACACACACACACACACACACACACACACAAACACATACACACTTCACCACCCCACCAGATTTTACAGCTGGATGAAGAGCATCAATGGGAGCAGTGAGCGAGCGGCCAGACAATGGACACGGCGTCCAGGCCCGCACGCCAACCCAGGATTTCCTGGCTTACACCACAAAAAAAAAAAAAAGTTAGACCCTTCCGGCTGCACAATAAAGAATGAAACTCTTGTATGTACCACAGAAAACAGCATGTTGGGTAATCTCACAATTCAGACAAGTGGTGTTGGTATCAGTTTGCGGGTTGAAACGGGCAGTTAGTGGGCAGATATCAGGTCGTTTGTTTTTTGACTGCCACTGTGAATTTACTGGAAGGCTCTGGCCGCCGCAGCGCCGGGCAGCTCGGCCAGTCTGACACAACAGGGCTTAAAAAAGCAAACAGAGGCGAAATAAGCGGTGCCTTCAAACACGGGTGCCACCCCGACATCAAACACTCTGAATCTAACCCGATCCTCCCTTTCACTGTCGCATGAGCCTGCATGGAAGCTGTCAGGCCTCGTTAAGGGAGAGACGCCCACCGCCAGCTTGTCTGCCGTCCCAACTGTCGGCTGGTCTGTGCAGCTTTCTGTCTGACATCTCAACCCCTTCCGTCTGACTGTCTGTCGCCGGCTTTCTGTTTGTCTGCCCCTCGACACACAACCTGTCCCCGAGGTTTTTTTTTCGGAAGAGTGGGGTGAAGGGAGCGTGAAGGTCAGCACAACAGTGAGAGCCGAAGGGCAGAATGTAGGGGTGAGAGGAAGTGGGGAGGATGGAGGGGAACTACGTAACCAACACAAGGTTAAAGGTGCTGCCTGAAGTTTTTTTCAGTTTGTAGAAATACAGTACATCAAGCTTGATCTGGGACGGCTGTTGGTGCAACCGTTAATCAACAATATCTATATTAGATTTTGAATTTGCAACATGCAAATGTCTGGGTTCATCGGTTCTTGAAGAATTAGCTACAGCCTCACTGTAGTTTGCTTTATTGCATCAGGATGATTTCGCACTCATCTTGAACATCTGAACAAGACTTAAACTGGGCAGACGCTGTTCGGATTAAATCTGATTGGTCACCACCAGATCAGTTCTGCCAGATCAGTTGGTGTTGGACAAGCAGTTTGAGGAGGAGATACCTGCCTTGATGATACCAGAGTCCAACTTCTCTCACGGTTCCTGCCAAAAGATCCACCTCCACTTCACTTGCAGGAGAGACAAACCATATTGTCTGCATCTTCCAACCATTTGCAGCTCCATATTCTTCTTTTTTTTCTTCTTCTTTCTTTCCTTTCATAGTGTAATTACACAAGTTACGCTTGTTTTATTTTTGTTTTTTTGTTTTTGTTTGAGTAAGATTTATTAGAAATGTCACAACCAACCGTACGTTCGAAAAGAAGTGACGTGCTAACATGTTGATCTTAGCCAGGTATCACGTTTACCATATAAGCATTCAAAAAAAAAATGCTAATTAGCAGTAGACACAAAGTGCAGCTGAGGCTGATGGGAAAGTCGTTCATTTTGCAAAGGGAAGGTCAAATATAAATCTTGACCTGACGATGGCGCTAAATGAAAAGCCTGAGGATCAATATATATATTAATACATCCAAATGTCATGACAATCCATCCAATAGTAGATAGAGATATTTCAGCTTGGAACAACGTGGCGGAGCGACCGACTGACAAAACAACATTGCCATCCATAGAGCCATGCTGCTAGCATGGCCAATAAAAACATATTTCTTTGTAAGAGGGGTTTGTGCACATTTCTCTGCGTTCTGAACGTCAGCACAACCCATTCAAATATTGCTCTCTCAGCGTGGCTCCGTGACGTATAGCCTCGTACAAAAACTCACTTAAGTGGGAGTCACTGTTCCACTCACCTTTGATTTCCTGTAAACCCATTCGGAGTCCTGTGATCTCCTGAGGAGCAGAGCATCAGGGTTTCCCTCATCCTTCCTGCCCTCCCTTCCTCTCTCCATCCCCTCATCCTTCACTTCCTCCTCCTCTTTGCAGGGGGACATAAGCCTCTTATCGACAGGCTTCAGGGAAGCTGAGTGGCTCACAAACTGTTTAAAATGTATTGCTTTCACACATCTGGCTTTGAAGGGAGGGGGCTGCTTTTTGGTTCCGTACACAAGATTAATTTGGATGCGAATTTACATCTGGTGTGTGGAAACTTCAAAATCCAGAATTCTATCCCCAAAATTTGGAGCCATAAAAATCCAAACAGGTATTATTTAAGATCAGTGATAAAGAAACAGAGCAGTTTCTTCCTCCTGGAGCATAAACCCAGCCTTACAGGTGGCTCAGTCTCACCCCAGGGCGGTGAAACCTCTCCCTCGGATGGTAATGGAGGCAGACAGAGGAGGTTTTTGTGCTGAAGGGAAATGAGAGAAGCTGCCGATTATCAGCACCAAAAGCCAAGAGATCCCTTCATTCTTAAAACCCCCGAGCAAGTCTCTGAAGCCTAACATGCTCTTTTATCCCTCCTGATTTGAAACACAAAAGCTCCTCATGAGCGTGACACTGAAGGAGAGGCCGAGATGTGGAGTAAGTTGTGAAAAAAAAATCTCTCCTTTAATTAGTCAGAGTACAAAAAAAATACACGAAAGCAGTGCCAACAATACAAGACGTCATTCTTTGTGAAAGACGAGCAAGTTAGAGACATTTTGGGGTGAACGTGAAGAAAGCACGATGCAAAACACATTCCTCGTTTCCTACGTTCAGAGAAACTTGCTTTTGAGGAAATGTCAAGACCAAAAACAAGATGAATACAAAAACACAAAATGAGTTCTTATTCTGGTTTTGATAAACTTAGGACATGTTCACATGGAGCATAAACGGATGATAAAATGTTATGACTGAAAAAAGTCTGTCTGCAGACTCCTCTCAGAATCAGCTGTATGTGTGAGCAGTGAAATGTGATTATTGGAAACAAACTTTCAGGCCATCTGAGGTGAAAGAAGAAAGAATCCTCTTCAATTTGTACCAGTGTTATGTTGAAGTCTGTTTCCCCATCGATTGCATTTCCCTTGAAACGCTGAGCCCAACTTATCCATAACACTGTTTTAGTTTTAGGCTTTATGTTTAATCCAAACTCAGCCCTATCTTAACCTCAGCCATGTATCTATAGAACAGCTCAGCATAACAGCTGTAACCCCAGCCGTGGTCAGCAATATGAAAAACACCCAGTGAAGGAAGGGAATGGAAACACAGTTTGAGGCGGAAACAGACATGGACAAAAATGTATTCTTACAGATGTGAAAGAAGATCAATGGAAATGTCAGCACTACTTCTTCTACTGTCCCACGGCTGCATACTTCACCCACCTACCAAACACAGAACCTTTATAATAGCCTAAAGCTGAAACATCCTGCTTTGTAACAGACAGTAAAAGTGCAATAGTAAACTGAGCCAAAGCATCAAAAGGTTCTCAAAATGTCAGGTTATGAGCAGCCCCAAGTTACAGGCGGAAAAGGGCAACGTGTGGCTGGAAGAGACCGGAGACCACCAGCAGGCTCCCGAGTAAGCAAATTGCAAATTATTGGTGCTGGGTAAAACCCACATGTGACTTCACATTTTCAGGAACCAAGAAAAACATCCTGTCTTATTTGGGCTTACTGTGCTTTTATTGAATAATTGTCATCAAAATGGTTTTGAAACTATTTTATGACCCTACACTTAGTCTCAACCCATGGAGAAATATGTCATCCTTCCATATACTTAAAAGCATGAACAATGCCCCAAATTAGATTAAACATGGTTTTCCAATGACCAACTTTAAAGTCTGGTATTTTGTTTGTCTTTTTTTTCCACTTACCAGGTTTTGAAAAAAGCAGGATTTTCTTTAACCTAATAATAAACCTGGATGTTTTGTTTCCTCAGTGTTTTCTCCAGGTATTTGGTAAACTGTGTAATCCTTCTTCCTGTATCCTTGTACCCTCCCACCCTCAGGTGAAGGAGAGATGCCCAGCACAGCGAGCGGACATCCGCAGACTATCATCCTGCGAGGGGGGAGGGCGGTGACCCGTTTCTCCTTAAACGCCCAGAGGTCAGCCAAAACAGAGGTGTTGGATTTAGATGGGGGTTCATTTCAACACGGTGTTTTCAGGGCTCCACTGAGCTCTGACCTGCAGCCTCCTGAAAGGAAGCCATTGTACTGGAGGACTCTGGAAATCTCCCTGTCTGTCTCACTGTTTTCACTTTCATTTGAGGCTACTTGTCTTCTGAGGAAAAGAAATTAAAAAAGCTGCAGAGCTGCCTCTTGCAGATCAGTCGGTGTCCCTCCAAGTAATTAAAGAAAACTGTGAAACTACATTCCTGCTGCAAATACTATTATCTGTTTAATTCTGGAATTTCATATTATTGATTTTATAATTTTTACACAGGTTTTGAGACATTAAAATGGACCCCTGCTTAAAAGCCGTGGGCAGACAGTTTTAAAACGTAAGGAACCGTTTTTATTCTGTTTGATGCACTGCAGGTGACTTTAGCTAATTAGCTATCGATCCTGCAAACTGACATTAACAGTGCAGTTTTTTTTCCAGTGAATGTTAGTTTGGTCGCTCATTTGGTAACCAAGTCTATACAGGACAACACGTTTCCATGTTTGAAAGTGGACTTCAAGTAAAGGTAGCAAAATACTCCATTACAAGTAAAAATGTTGAACCAAAATTAAGAGTACTCACTGTGCAGAGTGTTATAATATTATATACAGTGTAATTAGACTATTGGATTATCATTTGTAAGCAGCTTTTTAATGTAGCCGATTAAGTGGAGCTCATTTCAACTAACTCTGTTGGCAGTTTTTTGGGTTCAAAACCAACACAGTCTAATCTAATAGTCCTGCAATTAATCCTCTTCCATGAAGATTATAATGTTCAGAGAGAGGCTGAATCAACATCATGTTCATTTTGGAGACTGCAGTTTGTGCTGCCATCGAATTGTATTGCGTTGTATGGACTGGTGTTTTCTATTATTTTGCGCACCCATTTATATCAATGAGGGTAGGCTAAATAACAGAAAGACCTCCTCCGTTACCTACCCTTATTGATGTAATCACAGTAGTTGAGTAAATGTAATTAGCTTGTTTCCACCACTGCTCACTTAACTGTTTTTATTGACTATTTTCTATTGAATTGTGGCGTATACTAAAAAAAAAAAAAAAAACAGTCAGCAACAGAGACCTCAAAATAAAATTATAAACAATAAATGAAAACTAGCTGCATGACTAGGTATCCTGAGGAAAAGGGGAAAGTAAGAAAAATCTTTTTTTATTATTTGGGTGAACTGACCCTTTAAAATTAAACACATGTTGATTAAGCTGGCACTTCCACTCACTCTCAAACTTCCACAGATAGCTTCACATATCTCTCCTGTGAGCCACGCCAGTCGTATTAACTGCCGTCCAGCCTCGCCTGAGATCTGCTTCACATTGAGAGGATCAAAGCCTGGAGGGGCGAGCTATAAGGCAGTAATGTGTTTCCACAGGGGAGTCCTCTCCCTGGGAAAGTGCAATAGGTTAGAATATCAATGAGACGTGCCTGAGAGCGTAACCGCTCACCTGTTGTCTGACTGCGGCTTTGGCACTGCTTCTCTGCGGTCAGGAGGCCGCCTCTTGCTTCCCCTGAACTCCGTCTGTCCCGTGTTTCCCAGCAAACATTTTGACACTGAATAAATCATGAAAACGACCTGCACCAACACTAAAGACCAGAGTACAGAGTTCATCTGCCTGTCTGGGGGTCTCCAATGAAGCTCTGACATATTACCATGTTCCACTAAACAGTGACTGCATACAGACTCCACTAAACAGCTCACAAACTAGAGAGATTACAACATTTGGTTCAGAAAATACTGACTGGAGTCTGGCCAATAGTGGATGTTTTAAGCTGACATGGATAATTGAGAATCAAAAAATGGGCTGTAGGGCTGTAACATCTAGTCCATTAAAAGGAGTTTTCTTTTCCATATGTGACAGTAAACTGAATACCTTTGGGTTTGGACTGTTAGTCAGACAAAACAAGCAACTTGAAGATGTGACCGTGTTGTTTAGGGAACGTTGATGGGTATTTATCAGTATTTTCTGACATTTTGTTGACAAAACCATTAGTCATTTAATTGAGCATACCATCACCACATTAAATGATCATGAAAATAATTAGTGGTAGCCCTGGTAGTCTCATTTACATAAACATATGACATAAACAAATTTGTGAAGACATTTTTGAAATGGCCTTTTAAATTGAAATTGTTTTAAATAATAACAGCAAATCAAAACACTTTAAACAAAAGGAAATTAAACTTGTCAAATACACAAAAGCACTACCAACAAGGTCTGCTACTACACCTTATTTTCAGTATCAGTTAATCTGTTGATTATTTTCTTGATTAATGGGTTAATCGTTTGGTCTATAAAATGTCACACAAAGATATTCACTATATAATACAAGGCTTAGAAAAACCAGAAAATAAAAACAATTTGAGAGGCATGAACAAGAGAATTTAGTGTTTATTTTGTTTTTAAAAAAATACCCAATGTAACTATCAATTATCAAAATGGTGGCCAATTAATATTGTGTCCATTTTCCAGTTCATTGATTACTTGTTGCATCTCTAAATTCATTTCTGCAGTTTGTTGTTCTGAAATTTCCATTGGTTTATCTGCCAACACCAAAACCTGATGATATTTGTTGTACAATGATTTGTTGGGCTGTGGACAGTGGATATGGCCACGATGGACAGACAGACAACCTGGCTTCATATAAATGTCCACTGATTGAACTGTGCCTTATGTTTAAGAATTTAAATCTGTTTGTACATATTCAGTTACTTAAGTTTCCTTTTTTGATTGTAAGGGTTTCAGTGAAAATCTAAAGCCTCAACATCTGGGGAAAAAATGAAACAATCACAGCATGTCAGTGTTAATCATTAACCGCTTTGAGGTGGACAAAAGTTAAAATGTTTCTGATTTACCCCTTTAAGACTCTGGTCGCTGCTAAAAACAGTCCTGACAAATCTGAGACAGGAAACAGAAAACGGAAACATTCAGTTGATCCAGCTGTTTTCTCCCTTTCTCCCCTTCCTCCTCTATCTGTTTCTGTCTCATTCCCTTCTCCCCTCTCACCCCCTCTCACTCTTTCCCTCTCCCACATATCAGGTTTCTGGGGGAGAAAAGAGAGAGGAGGAGGAGGAGGAGGAGGAGGGGGTTCAAACAGGTGTCTGCTGAGTGTCCCAGCAGCCTGTTGGATACAGGTTTTACCTCGTGCTCCCAGCTGCTCTCTCATGCACACACACACACACACACACACACACACACACACACACACACACACACACACACACACACACACACACACACACACACACACACACACACACACACACACACACACACACACACACACACACACACACACACACACACACACACACACACACACACACACCTCTCCTTCCATGACATCTGAAAATTCCTATGGATTAGGGTTAGGACAAATGGTGGTGGTGGTGGTGGTGGTGGTGGTGGTGGTGGTGGTGTGTGTGTGTGTGTGTGTGTGTGTGTGTGTGTGTGTGTGTGTGTGTGTGTGTGTGTACTTTCACTGGGGTTGTAACCCGACCACCCAGCCACCTGCAGCAGACGGCTGAGAAACCCAGGGAAAAAGAGGACGCGCGCTCTCTCCCACTTTCTTTCTATGTCTCTCGCCCTCGCTCTCTCTACGTTATTGACACGCCTGCCAAAGCAATGTACAGAATGTGCAGGGGATAGTCAAAATAATGTAAACACCTCATGGGAAAAGACATCCGCCGGCATACCTTCTTTACAGTCTCAAACACTGACACAAATGTGAGTCGTGGGAAGTTAAAGGGCCGTTATCTGTCAGCTTTAACACAGAGACCAGCAGGTTGATTCGTAAGAGATACGTGTGTTTAATCTGAGTTATGAAAGAAATGTAAAAGCACTCTTTGCAACTTTGTCTACTTTTTCTGCAGCTGCCAAACACTTGTCTTCCCTTCTTCTTTTTCTTATTGTCCATTCCAAGTTCAGCTTGGCTCATTCATGAAAATTGTGGTCCAAATATTTGTCCTACAGCTGCACAGTCGCGGTTATTATTAGTCCTGTAATATCTGAAAACAGACAGGCTTACTGTGCCTGCAGCCTTTTCACAAAGAGCATCTATAGCCGTTTTATTGCTCCCTCATGTTTTATTGTTCTTTCAGTAAGAAATACATTTGAATTTTCTATTGGTGTTATTTCAACCAGTCACACTCTGTGATGCCCTGATGATGTAGTTACTGTGAAAGACAACTCATCTTCATATGGACACCTAACAAAACCCAGACACAAAGTTGGGGTTTGACAACTTGTCTTCAGACACCATGTTTTTGTCATTCCTGCCTCTGCAGAGTCTGAGCAATGGCTGAATGAAGTATAATAAAAAACAGTGCACAAACTCCCTGTGCACAGACGACAGCGAATATGTTATGTAATTACACAGACCTCAAACTGACGAGCTAGGCTACACAGTGGAAGGAGCCTCACCACAGCTCCGCTCACCTGTCACACAAGTCCCAGATGGCACCGCATCTGAGGCTGGATCCAGTCCAGGCGGTAGCCCTGTAAGCAAGCACATGCTGGTAAATGTACTAAACTGTCAAACTGAGGTCATTTCATATACTACACAATAAATGACTGATGTTTCTCATCTGAATGATTAACTGAAGGACTTGAGGTTGTTGTCTTTAAGACAGACATTGGTCATGCTGACAGGTAGTCTTAACTATTTGTTGCTATTTTCAGTACAAAGAGACATTGAACTCATAATGATGAGATGATTTAGCTTAAATAACTGAGTGCCACCAAATTATATACAAGACTCACCCATCACAATATTTCTGGCTAAGCCACATAACAGCTCAGCTATGATGGGTTAGCTTCATTTTGCAATTACCACAAGGAGCATAACAGCAAAACAAACAAACCTCAACTCTTAGAAACACACATTCTTACACATGCACACACACACACACACACACACACACACACACACACACACACACACACACACACACACACACCACAGAGACAAAATATCAACACACACACACACACAGGAAAACCCACACCCACCGACATGAGTGATGAGACAAAGTGATGAAATTATCAATGAACAGACAAAATACACACACACTAACCGAGCGCTGCCTCTCTTCACCTAGTACACACCTGCAGCCATCAGGGAGCACAGGAGGCAGATGTTGGTGTTTCCTACCTGGCCAAGTGTCAGTAACAGAGTGGCTTGCTGACTGATGGTTGATGGGAAATGGGCCTGCTGAATGCTGGGGAATGAGCTGATGACAGCCTCATCCTCCTGCCTGCTTTGATTGGCTGATTCTGCTGCAGGCGGCTTTGTTAGAGCCCTGTTCACTGACAATGTTATAGAATAAAATGAAAAACTGAGTTTTCAGTAAGTAATAATAATTGGCAAAGATTTTGTTACAAAAGCTTGTAGAAAGCATTTGGCTTTATTTGCTAATTTGCTAAACACTTCATCAACATCAAGATGAAGGAAAATCTTATTACTGTGTTGATCAAAGCAATATTAGTTGATTTATTCAGTCATCTGGGGTCAGTGGAACAAGCTGTAAACACAACAGTGACATATATCATTTTGGCAAATGTGTATTTACACATCCAGGAGACATCTTTCATTTGGATTTGCTCTGTTTTGCTCTACACCAACTCCTGAAGGAATTATCTGGCTCTTACACTGCTAATGCTCCATTATGTTCGCCATTTATCTCCTACACTGTGTGGGAGACAGTCAGTGAGGGAGAGAGCTCAGGAAATCAGCTGTGCACTTCACTTTAAAGGAGCTATTTTTGTTGTGCAATTGCTACATGGTTAATGTTAGAAATTAAAAGGTTTTTACTTTCCACTCTTACCAACAGCTTACAATACGAGAGGTTACAATATGCCCTCTGAGCAGTGCAACTTCTTCAGGGCAGACTAGATTCTACAGTGACTCGGTATCGGGAAGTGATGAGACGGTCCAGCCCAACCAGAGCTAGCTGGTTAGCATGCTAACTTCTGTAGAAGAAGAGTTAACATCGACGTTGCTTTGCACATCTGGAGACAGCTCTTGGTGAGTAAAGGAATTAAGTTTGATGCTGAACTTGCAACATTTCTTCTAGACTGAAAAAAAAAAACAGCTGTTAATGCTAACATTGTTTATGTAGTTACAGCAAAACTTAGAAATAGCTCCTTTAACAGCAGTGTGGAAGTAACCAAGACGTACTGCCAAAGCAACCAGTTGTCACCTGTGCAGCTTTTTGTCCTATAAAACTCAAACATGTTTTGATAATTTAATGATTAAGTCAATTCATTAATTAATGATTCCTGACTAATTTCTTAAGAATTTAACCGATTAAAAATGCTTCAACCAACAATGTTTTGTGTGCTATTTCTGTGGAGCTCAAGATCTATTAGGCTTTATACCACTAGAGGGCGGACTTCGAGCTACTGGCACAACACAGAAAGAGATGGCCCCCTTTTTTGGTTGAAAACAGCTGAAAAAAGTCTGAAGAGAGAGCCAAAACAGAATCAGAACAAGTTAAAAGTCGCTCCCTAAAGATCGGAGGGGAAGTGTTTGTGATAATTCTCTGTGAGATTGTCACTAAGGTGATTACATCACCGTACAAACTGGAAAAATAGATGTGTCAGGGTTTAATTTAATCAACTTCCTGCATGTAGAATCAGATTTGTCTTACCATTCAATTCATTGCAGTGTTGGATAAAACCAAAAACATACTCAGAGCCTTCGCTGTTAGTGGGGTATTAAATATAAAGTTTGTTCCAAGGATAGTGCATGAGGAGAGACCATGCAGCCATGAAATTCATTAGGGTTCATCACTCCGGGAGCATGAAAATTGTGGTCTGCAAAGTGTTTGGTTAATGACCATTATTCTTTGCAGTGTGCAGCTCAGCCACCTGTGCCTCCATGTAAGGAGAGGAGGAGAGGTCTGGACGGTAGCAGGGGGAGGGGGAGGGGAGGAGGAGGAGGAGGAGGAGGTGGTAGGGAGATTGTTTTGTTCCTTGCTCAAATACAGCGATGCCTTGGCCTCAGGATGTCTCCATTTCAAGACAATGATCTCCCCCGAAAGCTGTGTCAGACTGAAAGCCTAAAACACCATGCATGGTCTCTCTCAGTCTATCATTATCTGTGTTCATCATTCATTCTGTTCATCTTTTCTTCCCTTACCTTATTCATTTTCACATTCTCTCTCGTTTCGTTTCCCTGATCTCCACATACCAACAGAAATTTAAGGAATATCTTCAGATTTAAATCAAGTGAAAATAAACCCCTGCATATTACAACAGCAAACATTTTTACAGGAAACTCTCATGCCTCCCTCCTCACTTTCGCAGCGTGCAAACAGTAGAGTACATGCAAAATATGCAACGTGACACCTCCCCACATCATACAAACAGTCATCAGCTGAGGGTTTAAGTCACAGAGACAGAAGCCTGATACAGAGAAAAATAAAAGTGAAACATGTTTGCACAGGTTTGATGTGATAGGACACTGCAGGCTAAAAGTGGTTAGTTAAATGAATTTTTAATGATCTCTTAGAGGAAATTAGGTAATTTAATTAAAGCAAATGATGTGAGGAAGAAAACTGCACTGTGCTGCCTCCTAAAATACTCCACAGTAAAGCTGGATACAAAGCAGCTGCACTTATTAATTTTCCAACATAACTCTTTCAAAAAAAAAAAAAGGAACCTGTTTCAAATGTCCTCAGTTGCATCAGGCATTTGCAGTGTTTTGTTCTGTGCGATTAAATAAAGCTGAGTCAGACACTGTGATGTTTTCTTTTAGATCTAAGATGTGAGTCAGAAATCCTTTTTTTTCTTTTTTTTTATCTGCAGACAGATGAAGCAAAGATCAGATGCCATAAAACCTTCAGCAGCTTCATGGGATTGATCTTTTTGATCCTTTGAACACATGGGCTACACAGTACAGGAAGTGGAACAAGACACCAAAGTCAAGAAAAGCTGTGGACTTTTCTGTGTTTCCTGTGAAGTTGTTCTTAACTGGATGTTTTAGGGGAAATTATATGGCTTCAAAAGGACAGTGCTCGACTGCCCACTGTACTGTACTGTATTTGTAGTTGTGTACAACTGGAAGCTGAAACTATTTTTTTAATGAATCAACAACTAGCGCTGTGGGTCACCAACGCAGTGTTTATATCCTGCTGGAAAGTGACTGGAGGCTGCTGTTTGAGCATCTTAAAAACATATGGTTTGCTTTGGAAAGTGTTCAGCGGCAAATTAAAGTTAAAGTGAGTCTATGTCACTTTTGCTATATTTATTGCCTGTGTTGTAATGACTTACTATCATTTCCCCAGTTGCTCTCATCATGTCTCCAGCAGCCAGACGAACAGCAAGTGGGAACAGGATCAAAGGTTAGTAACAAATGTGTCTTCTGGAGAGGTACAACATGTTTACCTTCTGTTATTCCTCTTATAAAACAGTGAGGTGTTTATCTGCAGCTACATGCTAACCCTGCATCAGATAAAGCGTCTCCACGTGGCACCTTTGTAGCCATAGCCCCGATCATATAGTTGCATTTTTGAGGAGCCCAACGAAGCCATGGAGTAGCTTCATGCGTAAGTTACGTAGGTAAGCTGTAAGCCCTCAACACACAACTATAAACCTGTCTTTATTTTATCATGAGGAGAGGAAGAGCCGACTTATCGGAATGTAGTTTAATAATTTTGTGGGAAAACCCTGAACGGTGCAAAACCCCGCTCAATGAAATAAAAAGCACGACTGTTCGGAAAACTGCGCAATCCGGCAAAAGTGATGGTATTAAATCAACTAGTTCTACCAAACGAAGGTATAAACATTTGAAAATTGTCTCTGGTGCTACACTAGCTTGTGCACATGAAAAGTGGCAGAAGTAGTTGTGTGAAGAATGAAAAAAGAAAGATGTTCAAACTAATCGTTTTCACACTCTTGCACATCTGGCCAATCGTCACACGAAGTGGACGAGCTTGCTGGATTGTTGGTTTTGAAAAAGGTGTGGGTGGAGGGATCCAACACGCGCTTCATTTGAAGCGTACTGATGCTTTTACCAACTGAATCATAGAATGCGTCTGTTTTCCTCTGAGGACAAGGAAAGCAGAAAAGAACATCTGGATACAATGGATCTTCTGTATTTATGACACATATCATTATAAAACAGCTGTAGGTTTACACACAGACAATAAGAAATATAGAGATCCGTGAGCTTCTCAGCAGTTTCTCACAAACACTGTCTGGCAACCAAAGCATTTTTCAAGGAGAGTAGGCAAATTTAACTGACAATAAAAGACAATTTATTCAGGCTCATCCGTTAGAGGACACTGGAAGATGATACTGTTTGTGCATAAACCCAGACTGGGAGCATTTTAATGCTGACATTCCTCTTTTAATTGAATTACAATAACGGTGAAGCCCATTCAACCTGTAGGGGACCAAGACAAATTGTCTTGTCTGGCTGCTCTTACAGACTATCCTGATGTCACCCTGTGTGCCCCACATACTACAGGCCTACACAACTGCACACACTGGATATACACACAGCTGCAATGCTACACTGTGAATGTCTTTTTGAGCAGGACGCTGGAGTTTCCAAAATGGACTCATTACGGATCATTTACTGTTAAAGTACTAAATGGTGAATGTTTTGTGCTTAGTTTGGAAGGCACTGACTTTGAATTTTTTTTAAATAGTATTTCTATTAAATGCTATTCTATTATTACCTTTAATTTAGTTTAATTTTCATTTCTTCACCCCTGCAAGTTTTGTTAAAGCTTTACAATTCGGATGTTGTCTTTTTTTATTTTGCATTTTAAAATCCCAAATCTGTCTCAAAAAACTATTAAAAATTCCAAGTTTGAAAATTGGTTTTCCCTCAAATTCAAGGACAGGAACATACCTGTGCACACACACACATGAACATACTTGTGCACACACAACTTTTATTTATGCCAAACTGGGCTCACTGACCTCCACTTCGGGGCCAGGAGAAAGATAAAGAGGGAACAAGCTGTCTTTGTGTCTGACAAACTACTTTCTGCACATTACACACACACACACACACACACACACACACACACACACACACACACACACACACACACACACACACACACACACACACACACACACACACACACACACACTGAAGTATTCACTGTGCATTCAGGAGTGTGTTCAAAATATAAGCATAAGCATCAATCCTGAGATGTAACCTGGACGTTTTAAGGCTGTCTGGGAGTTCGGGGGGTGGTGGGGGGTCAACGGCATTGAAACCTCAGCCAGGAAATTCACAGCGACTGACTCGACACCGTGTCGACTTTAGAACAGTCTGTGTGTGTTTCATATGCATTCATCTTTGTATTAGCTGTGGATAAACACTCAAGCCGCTCACACTGAACACCGTTCTGTGTGTTTCAGATGAAGTGCTTGCCTGATTGTCGAATGTCTGAAACCCAGACCTCCACATCCTGAAAACACATTCAGCTTCTGACTAAAAGCAACAGAATGCTTATAGACAATGTTTCTGCCTGAACACAAAATCTGCTGTAGGAGAAACGGTTTCAGTTGTTTCGCATTGGGAGATTTGTGTATTTGACTTTTTGTCTTTTCTGTTTTCACTGGTTTTCTGTGGACTGGCCTCAGCTGAAGAAGGTGATGTTATTTTTGCACCACTCAGGATTTAGCAACACTTAAATTGAAGTCTGACAGCAGTTGGGGGTTGTTTGCTTGATTTTCTAATGTTAATAAAGAAATATTTAATATTTGAGGCTAAGATATTACGGGCTCTAAGACATCACTGTTTCTGAAGAGACAATTTGAAGTTTGAGGTTTTGTCCATCCATTTTTCCTCTAGTTCTTCTATTTTCTTAAGTGTCATTTTCTCAAAAGTCAAGTGGATTTAGAGTGTAATGATTATTCTAGAGGCCAGGATGCACACTGAAGAAGAAATAGTGTGATTACTGAATCGGGATACATCTAGAAAATTGTACACTAAAGGCGGATATGAGGTTGAATGAGCAAGTGGAAACCAAATGGGATAAACCGGCACCAGTCAGTCAAGGCAAACTCGGCCTCAAGCATACCTCACTGTAAGCTTTGACATCTCCATACTGGACATCCAGAGGGTTTTCCATTCCACAGGTATTTTCAGGATTCACCTAGAAAAAATAATCAAAATGCATCAGCAGAAAATCAGTTAGAAGAGGTCGAAGTTCCACCCACACGTTGTGTTTGTCTAACAGGCGATGGAAAGTGCAGTGAAGATAGATGGAGATTCAGTAAAAAAAAAAAAAAAAAAAAAAAAAAAAAAAGGAAAGAAAATGGATTGGTTTGTCTTTGTGCTGAACTCACTGTTGACAGGTCGTGTGAGGAAAATGCCACTTGAGCTTAAACAAGCCTTTGTCATGAGCTGATCCGGCACTAGCAAAGAGTAAGTGCTCCACCATGTGGACTCAAAGATATCAGCCCGCATGAAGCTCACAGGGATGATTGAGGCTAATTTTCTCTCAAACTGAGGTTTGAAAGTTTGACAAATGTTCCTTTTGCATTTGTATTGTCCTTTTGTGGTCAGAGCTCAAGCTTTGTCTTGTTAATGTGCAATTTCACTCTGGTCTGTGGTCAGACAGTAATGTCACTTTCTTCCTTGTTTTTTACTTTTTCTAACCAAAGTTGAGACATATTTCCCCCATGTGTGATGACTGAACATTTCATTCCAAAACTATGGCCATTAATCTGCTGCTACAACAGCTTTAACAATGCTGGGAAGGATTTCAACATGATTTTGGACCGTTTGGTGAGTTCAGCCAGTGATGTCTGGTCATTAGGCCTGACTCACAGTTGGCATTGCACTTGATACCAGAGGTCAGCAATGGAGTTAAGGTCTGTGCAGTTCTACACCAGACTAGGAAAAACATTTCTTTAAGGGCCTGGCTTCATGCATGGAGGCATTGTCATATTGAATCGGGAGAGGCTCTTGCCCAAACTCAAAGTTGGAAACACAACTATCGTCTTAACCAGACCAGACCAAAACCGTGGAAAAGGCAGGTGACGATCTTATAGCAAAACCCAGATTCATCGACCTGACAGCAGCTGGATTCATCACTCCAAGCAACACCCTTCCACTGCTCCAGATTCTAACGGTGGTGTGCTTTACTCCAACAGGCACCTGTCAATGAGAAGGGTGATGGTGAGTACAGCTGGTGTACTTGCACAGAAACATGACTAAACTGACTTACTGGAACGACAGCACTCAGCCTTTTGGAGCACTGCTCAAGAGTATAGCCTAGCCCTGAAATTAAAAAAATATATCTCCCAATATTAATTTATTTTAAATAGACACAATTTGTACCAATGGGACTTTTTTAGAGTTGAAAAATAATGTCGTCTGTGCTATCTAGTGGGCAAACATTGTAAAGTTTGTCACTTTCTAAACAACCTCAGACGCACTGTTGGTGTTTCTGCACATTGATTTCTTTTTGCTTATCAGCTGATATATTCATTGATAATGATCTATATCTGTAATACGCTACTATCAATCAATTAATCAGCTCTTCTCAGGAGAGCCCTTCTTTTTACACTGGAAAACATGTTTACAGTCTTGAAACAATAAGCCAGGGTCCAGACAATATCTTCTGTTAAAGAAAAAACAAATAAACAAAACAAGCTCTCTTAAAACATTTCTTTACTTAACGCACATCTTCACTTCATGTTTTTCCCTCAAGTATACATAACTTATATTGAAAGTAAATCTTAATCACAAAAACACCTAACACACAAAGACCGAGGATGAAAAACAAAAAGGCCATTTGTCTTGTATACACCATGTACTATACAGTATGTATGAGCCCTCTTCGTATAAATTACATCCAAAAAAATTGTTTTTTTTCGTTAGCCAGAAAGTTGAAGACATTCAATACTAAAATAGTCAACCAATCATCTCTTATGAGGACAAATGGACTAAAAAATGTTTTTTGTTATTCTAATACTGACATCACTTTCTATTTTGACATCACTCTTGAAAATCTCTGCAGTAAATATTGTAATCTCTGCTATGGACAGTAATTACATCAGTCTCCCTATGGAGTTTATAAAGCCCCATTTTGGACCTCTCAAATGGAAAGTATTTAAAAATCTTTCACCCTTCAGTAAACCAAGAATATAACTTAAAAGTAGAAAAAAGCTTATATTTTCATGAGCCCACAGCTGTAATACATCCACTACGTTTGAAATGTGAGGACAGTATTAGTGTTTTCCATTATAATCCCTTTCCTCTCCATCCTGTAACTGAAACTGTCCTGACTCCTGAAAAATTAAAAGAATTTCTTTTTATAAAAATGACATCAACCTCTACAAAATACTTAGTGTTGACAATGATTAACAGCAGCGGTTTCTGGTACTTTTTGAAGAAGCAGAGGATGTAATTTAGGCTCTGAACATCTGGATATTTCATCAATTAATGATGAGCATCTGATAAAGATGTGCCCTGTCACAATGTTATTTAAGTGTCCTATAATAAAAATATTTTATTCCTTTCTTATGCATCCTATGAAAATAAAATGAACAGGAACAGGAAAAAACAACACATGGTTAAATAATTAGAAAAGATTGCTCGTAAATCCTTTGAGTTTTACCAAGCTTTAGGTTGTCTTCTTATAGTGAAAAATCACTGTGCTTAAGAATAAGCAAATAAGAAACTGTTGAACTCAGAGGAATTCTGTACCACCACAAGTATCATCTTGTCCAGATTACCACATTAAAAAAAATCTAATGAATTCACCATCTGGACTCTGATTTACACAGAACAAGCAAATATTTCCATGAAAAACAACAACAAACAACTTCGAGATATTTCAGCTTTAAATAAAAATAAAAAAGGAGGAAAAGAAAAACTGTAAAAGCAACTTCTCTAAAAATTCAACTAACAACAGATTTATCTGGGCAGAAAGCCTTAGACTGTTTTTTTTTTGTTTTAAATCTGTATAGGCAGCAAAGATATTATCAAAACTGGCTACAGTGACTGATCTGGCTCTGCTAAGGTTCGACTTCACGTCTTTTCCTATGTCTGCATCTTCAACATCACATTTAGAAATAATCAAACATGGGTAAAGTAGAGAAATGAGGTGAGGACATGTTTAAAATACATTCACTGGAGATGCAAACTAACTATATTCAGATGAATGGCGGAACAAGAGGTGTGAAGTGGAGAGCAGCTTAGCTTTGAATTGTCCTTGGTTATATGTGACTGGTACTAGATGTTAGTACTGGTTAGATGTTAGTAGAGGTTAAACAATTAAATTGGCTTACTGTATGTGACTGATGCATTAAACCAGACTTTAAATAATGATTAATATGCTTTAGACTTTCTATTAGAATGGTTTTCAGTCAGTAAACAAATATGTAACGGAAGTAGCAGGCAGTTGAACCCTCACAGACATTCTTGATTGTGACTGTAGGTAAAGCTGCATCACCGCTGAACCTATGATCACACGTTGAAGGGTATAACTGCTGACCATCATTTCATCTCTCACGCACACGTGCGTGCGCACACACACACACACACACACACACACACACACACACACGGAGAAAAACAAAACTTTTTTTCCATTAGAGGAGAAAAAACATTCTTTAGCCGTTTCAGCTGGGAACCCAAAATGACAAACTAACGCGTTGGGGTTCAAACCTGTGGTTTAGATGATTCTGTTCCGGGGGAACACCTACTGACGAGAGACTCTGACAGGAGCTGAAGGTCCATGGAGGTTGATGGTTTGTTAATGTGTTAAAGGGGCTGGTTGTTGTGTGTCATTCCAAGTCCTGACTGAAACCTCTGCAGTCCCTCCCTGTCCAGCCTCAAGTATACTGGTACTCCTCTGAGTACTCTGTGTCCTCGGGAGTGTACTGGTTTTCTCCGGCTGTGTACTGGTCGTCCCCAGGGGCGTACTGGTCATCTGCAGCTGTGTACTGGTTGTCTTCGCTGGTGCACTGGTTGTCACTCCCGTATGATTGTTCTGCTGCTTGTTGGTTCTCTGTAGTGTTCATGCCTGATTTCTTCATTCTTAAGAGAAAAATAAAGACACATTTTGTTGCTAGTAATAAGATGGGACACATTGACACAAAGCATTTCTTTTTAAGTTTAGAATATTCACTCCTTTATTTAGTTTTTTCAAGTGAGATCAAACTGACAGAACTGTGGCGAGTGTTAAAGAAAGCAACACTAGAACATGTGTCAGAGATGGGTATCGGATGACATCTGACATCATAAATATCACAAAGAACAAAGTGGCTGCGGCAGCCATCTACGGAAACCATCAGTATACACATTCTTTGTTTTTGGTTGTGTTAGAAATTCAAGCAGCACTGTTTGAATTTAAACACACAGATTCATGAACTTAAAACATCACCAGCAGGGGGCTCCAATGGGGAGCATTCCTAAAAGGCACTGATAGCTGACTTTGTGAAATGCAACTGTTTTGTCACATTTGGTTATCTCTGATGTGCCAGCGGAGGCACAGCAAATAAACAGAACACGGTCAGGACAGGAGTTCGCCTTCGTCAGATGCACTCTGTTCAGGCAAGCAGCCCCCCCTCCTCCTACGCTGCTTGTGTTACTTTGCCATGTAGTTACATCACATCTCCTTGTTGCATGGGTTGCTATAAGCACACTTGTCATCCACTGCTCCTAGTGACCAACACTGCAGCTTCCACTTCACCTGAAGATTAGGTTAGTGCAGCGCATACCTGACTAGCTTCTGATTTTGAGGTCAAAACTAAATAAAATAGCCGCCATCCCAAACAGAAAAAGACTAATGTGAACACAGTGTTGGGCTGAATAATGAAGTGAAACAATACAGCAATTCAGTGTAATTATCAGGTTGACAAAATCTATTCTTCTCCTTAAAAAAAAAAAGGAGATGCTTGTACTTACTGGTTCTTATGTTTGGCACCACTGATATGCGACTGGTACTGCTCCACAGAGTTTAGTTCAATGTTGCAGACAGTACATGGGTAGCCCTTAAGTGTAGATGCTGTAGACACATACAAAAGGAGAGAAGTTAGACTTTTTGAAGTCTGTAACATTAAATTCTTAAAGTAGAGTGATTAAAATGGCAGTTCTCCACATACAATACGAGAATTCCCAATTCTGTGGCCTGACCTGGTGCTGTGGAGGGACCGTACGTCTCCATCAGTTTGAGCTTGGTCATCTGTTTTCTATGCTTCTTGCCAACGTAGTGCTGCTGGGCCATGAGCGGGTTGTTGAAGGAGGCCTGGCAGATGGAGCAGAAACGGTCTGGGTTGTTGTTGTTGTTGTTGTTGTTGTTGTTGCCCATTACTGGCACACTGCTCAAATCATCTGCAGGTTTCTTCTTCGGCTGAACTGTTGGTGCCGTTTGGCAGGCTACCGCTGAAGAGGAGATACAATGAAAGCAAATGTTATTCAATGTAATTTGTACAGTGCTTAAGAAAAAAATCAGGTTTGACCAAAACTAAGACACAAATTGAAAAAATGTAAATCATACACTCATTCCGGAAAATAGGATAAAAGCAATAGCCAAAATTCAATAAAGATAATGGAAGGTAAAAAGCTGCAGGTTCTGAATACAGTCCAACAATACCTGGGGTCTGGGGACCGGCCGTCTTCAGTCTCAGGTTCTTGGCGTGAACTTTTCCCTGGTAGTGAGACTCGGCCACCACAGGAGAGGAGAAGGTCATGTTACATACATGACACACCTTAGACCGGTCAGTGTCTCCATTGTTACAGTCCTGCAGAAAAGGACACACGCAGGAACATAGATCACTTGTCCGTTAAAAAAAAAGGGCTTAACAGTATGTGATTCCTAAAACTGAATGAAAATGGCTTTTCTCTGACATTTGAGATGTTAACCAGGGCATTAATTATGTGCTGAAACAATAGGCCTTTCTCAATAAAGACTATGCAACATTCAAACACTCCTAGAAGTTGACAGCAGAAACAAACTCCACAGAACAAGACATCTCAGTATGCTCAATTTTCACTTAACAATTTTTACTTTTTCGAAGTACTGTTGTTTTTGATTCAAGCGTGGCAAATGAAAAGTGACAGAGCATTTGGCATCACACAGAGTACAGTTTTTAAGTTGATGAAATAAAAAGTAATAGAGCATTCACATTTGAAGACACGCTCATTCTTTAATATGTCACTTCAAAAATCAACAAAATATGTAACTTGCCCACGTATGCCCAAACCTTTGCATTGAACTGGAACTTTTATTCATGCTGGTTTTGGGTGATTTATGCTGTTCAGGTTCAGATTACATTAACTGAGTGCTTTTTACTCACACTGTCAGATGATGATGATGATGTCTTTAACTTTTTGAACGCTGGCTCCTTCTCATTTTGGATGGAAATATATCGCCGCACTTTGTTGGCATGTTTCTTGCTCTGAAAGGAGAAGCACAAAATGTTAATCACAAAGTGAACAACCAATATCAACACAGTCCCTCTACATTAAACACATTTTCAAGAAGCAGCTTGTGCATTTTCATGGCTGGTGTGTTTCTTCTAAATGACTGAGTTGAATGAGTGAACAATCATTTTTGCATTTAGTCCTGAAAAAAAAAACTCATCTTAATTATGGCTGCAAAGTTTCATGTATAGACTCTTCTGGTAAAATTATGAATCTATTAAATTTAACCTGACCATTTCAGTAATCTATCAATAGTTTCTGTCATCTGTCTACTACTAATATACTACTATATCTACTATAAATGTTAAATGTGTTTTACTTACAACTACAATGTAAAGATTTGCTGCTTTTCTTTGTTTCATATCACTACAAATGATAAAATAAATGTATAAAATAAATGATAAAATAACTTTCTTGACTATTGTTCAGACCCAAAGTTTTAGGAATCATGTTGGCCTCTTCTAACTTGTGGTCAGCACTTAACCTTAGCTGCTGAAATTTCATAGAGAAAAAAGTATAAAGAAAGAAAATAAATACAATAAAGTAAAAGCCCTAGTACTCATTTAGAACAACATAACATTTAGACTTTGTCTTCGCTTATCTAAGTCGTTAACTGTTTACCTGTGAAAACAACATTTTGTCAACACTAGTTTCCAGGAAATGCCTGAACTATAGGAAAACAGATACATTTCTTCTTCGTCATCCTCTTTTCAGTCTGCAAACTACATAAAATGTGGATCGCAGCCAACATCTGGTGAGCAGTGGGGCCGCAACTCTCCTTACTCTACTGAATCTCAGCTGGTTAAACTTCTGCTCTGTCCCCTTCTGCTCTCTGTGATCCTCTATGATGTGATTTAATACAACCAAACTCAGATTCCTGACTTTTCTAATGTCACATAGGATTCAGTTTAATACCTATGTCACAATCAAACCGACCAAAGTGTGAAAATATCAATGACAACCAGTAAGGATGATGAGGCCTAGAATTATTTGCAAAGTGCCAACTTCCTAATATGATTAATTAATCATCAAACATGACCTGGACCTGGATAAGCAGCAGGATATGGATGGATAAATGGATTTATCTAAGGTCCACATATGAGTTTTACATAAGGTGTGGAACAATAGCACTGGGGATTTTCTAGACAGTGTTCACGAAAAATCACATACAAAAATATTTTTTCAATAAATTTACTGCCAATGGCAGGAGAGGGAAAATATCCAAGACCACTGTAAATGAAATTTAAGGCTGAAATTCAAGTTTTAATACCTTCAAGATTTGCAGATACCACACAGTTGTTCTCATTTACATAATTTTCTGTTGTACTTATTATAAAGAAGTTATTTGATGAAGATTCATAAATACTTCCCACAAAACCAGCTTAATGTGGATATACTCCTATATCAATTATAAAGCCATTTATACGCTGTTAAGTACATTCAATAATTACACCTTGTAGCTAATAATTATGCACCTTTCCCCATATCACTGAGCATAGTAGCACAGTCAAAAAAACTGTCCCTTGACATGAACACAGCCGCAGCAGACTGTGGGCTCACTGACCTGATAATGAGTCAACTTCTGAGACTCAGAAATTAGGACAGCACTGCAGACTTTACACTGGGAGTCAGAAAACAGGTCACTGTGCTCCTTTATCATCTTATTTACTGCAGGAAGGGTAAGAAAAACAGGAGATTTCAAATCAGGTTACATCTTCTGGGAATATGTAACTATAACACATTGTGAAAAAAAAAAACCTATCCATGGCGAGAGTTCAAAAAAGAATTCAGCTCAATAACTACTCAACATGCTCTTTCATTTATCAAGGGCATGAGACCGTAGTGTCCAATTCCTGCCTGGTAAATGTGAGACGCTTACCTTGTGCACGTTAATGCCTATGCAGACATCTGTGAGCAACATACTCACAGACACAGAAGCATGTTTTAGGCCCAACTATGAGTCTGAGTCATTATTCTTGGCTCATACAATCTGGAAAATTAATTTATCTTAATGCGTCAAATACATACACCAAAAATAACTGGTGATATATTACACAGATATGATTAGGCCAAGGAGAATATATTGGTTAGATAGGACATTGTTGGAGTAAGACAAGTCATAATGTCTTTTATAGAAACTCCATAACATAACTGAGCCTCCACCATGTTTCACAGTTCTATTTTTGAAAGCTTCTTTTTTTTCTTCTTCTTTGAACACAGAGCTGATGCAACTCTAAAACTCTAATTTCATTGCATCTGCCCAAAGGACACTATCCCAGCAGCTTTTCAACATGCATTTTAGCAACTGTTGTCACAGGCACATCAAGCTGTTTGGTGATTTTGTAACCTTTACCTAGACTATGCTTGGCAATTATAGTCATCCTTGTCTCCTCAGACAGTTCTACCCTTTTCTTTCCCTTGTGCATGTTCAATAAATAATAAAAAGCTTGATGAGCACATTTCACCATTTAAATAAACTGAATAACTGATTAGAAGACTGACACCTATGATCCTAACTGAGGACAATCTGCTTGGAATAGGAGTGCAATCTACTTATTTACCAACACATGTTAGGGGCACCAATAATTTTGTCCAGGCCATTTTATAAGGTCTTTAAAAAATAAACATGAATTTGGCTCTTTTAGCAGCTTCTTTATTTTGCTTTATGGCAATAATACTTTATTTCTGTAGCTGTATTGTAGCCTCTACATCAGGGAGGGAAAACATCTTTATACTGCGATAATCCAGAATTCAAGTTAATACTACTTTATCAAATCATCTCAAACCACAGACCCTTTATTAGCTGCTGAGACTGCATTTCTTACTGATGTGCTTTTTGTTTTGGCATCACTGTCACCATCGCATCAGTAGTACGCCATGGAAGATACATAAATAAACGATAGTAGCAACGGTGGTCAACGCAAACAGAGCTGACAGCACTACTGTGAGGAGCAACAATCAGTACACGTGTCAGATATTAGACACGTTTGCATTTACAAATTACATTCAGACAACTCATACAAAGTTTAGCTCCTGTGGTGTCCATTCAAAAGTTCAGGAGTAATAACTAACGCTAAGTACAAGAGCAAACCTGGATTATAGTGCAACCCGCATTTGACCTCAACCATGCATGTCTGTGGGAACCAAACGTAAAAACGCCTCCCTCAGTCTCCACTGGTCCGCAGGCAGACGCACAGTCACTCTGAAGCTGTATCGGATGCAGACTTGCTCTCATCGACCTTGGGAGCTGAAACGGCTACAGCTAGCTCAGTTTAGCTCAGTTTAGCACAGTGAAGCAAACCCGCTCCGCTCAACCTGCACTGGCGGCTAATGTTAGCTTCCAGTCAACACTGGTATTTTAAGACAGATTCGTCTCGACTGTGACCGGGTGCACTGACATGGGGCTCTGTTGCAATAAAGGTCAAATTAGTAAAGAAACAGGTCATACCCTCCGCCGGCCCCGAAGGTAAGTAAGGAAAGTCTTCCGTCTGCATCACGACAGCCATAATATTTCTACTTACAACCAGCGGCGTCGTAATACGCATGCGCAGCAGATGGACGCAGCTTCTTCTTCTTCCTCCTTCTGTCCCGCACAATAGGTATGGTTTAGTACACTGCTGCCCCTCAATGGTGTGGTAACGTCATTGATACTTTTGCCTCTGAGACCTATATTTGTGGTTCTGAGGAAGTGTACTATTTCCCTAGTTGTATTGAAACACCCCATCGCTCAGTAGTACTGTAAGGAAACATTTTAATTTCCAGTTTGCCTAATTCCATGAACAAAATCCTCCTTTACCAGCACAGAGTAAGCAATACATCGAGACATGTTGTACTGACTCCAGGAGTCCTCAGTATTCACAATTGCCATCTCTGTGCTTCCCCGCCAGCACCAACCCACTTGCTTGTCTGCAATATTCCAGCCCTAGCCTTGTCAATTTGATCTCATCTTTCAAAGTCATGTTCACTCTGTTGCCAGGTTTAACTCATGGTTGGATGTTGTATATCTTTGTCCCTATCTGCATCCCACTGTTGCTGCCATTGATGATTCAGTCTCTCACTGATGATGCTGCGACACTCCATCCTGCCAAATGCTGCGGTACTCCATCCTGCCATCTACACTATCCCTGCCTAAACTTGCCCTAGCTAACCTATTCACCACCTCATTGTCCACAACCTCAACATGTGCTGGCACCCATAGAAAATCCACACTACATGCCTGCCTCTCCAGTGTCAAAACATACGGACCCCACCTTTATTCTACCAAATCCCAGTTCCTCTGAGAATTTTCTTGCAGAGCTGCCCCTACCCCTCTCCAACTCCCAACACTTCACTAGCATATAGATTGATGGAAGAGCTTGTTAGATCATTTTTATTGTACTTGTTGTTGACATTATTAACTGTATTTAATGAGTTTGATTTTGAATATTATTGTACCCTGTTCATATAAAATGCTTCAGAGGTTTATAATGTGTCAAGTGTTAGAAATCAATATTGACTGTTTTGTCAGTAGTGTGATGATGAATTGGTAACTGTACTTACCATAAAGGCTATTTGGCCCATGGAAGCATTCTGGGTGTTAAGATACAATCCAGGGGAGGTGAATGCACATATAAACAATGATTGGTCAATTTCTTTCAAGTAAAAGAGGAGTGTCATGATGTGCCCCTATAAGAAGAATGCAGAATTGGACTGAGGCAATACAAGTGAATGGGAATATAGATTGTGAGAGCACAGATGAACTTATGAAGTTGGATGGAAAAGAGACAACATGGCAAATAAACATTTTTATAGCAGTATATCCTTTAACTGAAGCGTACAGCACAAGGCACAACTGAAGGCAATGCCAGTCAAGGTGGTGTGTCTCTTGACTGGGCTCCTAGCAGCAGTGCTGGTGTGGCACTTTCTGAGGCTGCTGTGCTGCAATCCAGCACCTCCCTGTGTGCTGATGCTGCATTGTCTGACATTGAACAAAAATATCTTAATGGGATGCAGAGTGCTGTTCAGAAAAATGCAGAGGACAAATATGAAGGCTTTTATATCCAGACTTTCTTAGACAATAAGTGAAATCATTGACTTAACTTACAGTAACAAAGTTAGCAGTGCACCTTTAAAAGGTGTTGTGTTGCAGCCAGGCACCTCTCTGCCTGCTGATTCTGCTATTTCAGAGAGAGAGAGAGAGGCAGAGCTGTGACAAGGCACATACACAGGGACAATGTGAGGACATGACTGGCCCAAAATCTGTTTACCTTGGATTTAAAGATGCAGCAGCTTCTCCGCTTTGTCCTACAGAACCCAGTTTCACTCTGGCTACATTGCATCAACATAGTTCCACAGGCATGTCAGTTATTTACTCCATCACATCCAATACTAAGTGAGAGGACACATCGTAAAGTCCCATATACTATAAATGCCTTGTCTCTCTGCTGCTTCTGAAGTTGCTTGCATATACTAAAGCCAGCCAGACACTTGCTGATCCTAGGAGATTTGTGTGACATTACTGAGTATTTGGCAGATAGGGTGGTGAAAGATGGTTTTGGCGCTGACACCTTCGCAAGCAGCAGTTTGGCTCTGCAAAGGCCCTGCAGGCTGCAATGCTGGTAGCACATTATCAACCTTTTGACAACGCCATTGTCCAGGCCTTGAAACATCACCTAATTCGCCCCACTGCTTTTAACGGTGTCACCATGGATGTATTATAACACATCCATAGGTGTCAGCCACCAACATATTTCTTTTTGTAAACTGTCATTATTTTTTCTTTTTCTCTTTTTACATTTAATTTAAACTTAATTTAGACCTTTATTTCATATCGACAATTTCCTAAAGTCGGTAAAAATTGTACCGTTTACGAACTATCAATAGTATATATATTATATGATCTGCATTTCGATACTATGAGTTTCCGTAGTGTAGTGGTTATCACGTTCGCCTAACACGCGAAAGGTCCCCGGTTCGAAACCGGGCGGAAACATTCTTTTCTTCCATAACAGACATTGAATCAAGCGACACAGTAAATACTGTACAATTGAGATATTTAACGTAAGCATGCATAATACGATGGTTAAATAATTATATTTTCACGTTAATAAATTTAATGTTACATCTATTTTATAGATGAATATAAATGTAATGTAATCATTCCTCAGAGGAATTTGTAGTTATTCTTGATTAAGTATTTTAAGTACAGTGTTTAAAATATAGATATTTTAAATATCAAATATATGTGTGCACAATAATTGCTCTGCTTGTATTCAAACAGCATTAATCAACCGAAGAACAATCTGTTGAAGTTGTTAAAACAACTGTTCAGTGGTCCACTTACCGTAATGTCATACCATTACAGCCAAGGGTAGGTCAGGTCTGCATGAGTAAACCGGACTTGTTGTAAACTACATATGGCTGCAGAGATGGACATAGGTTGGGCGCTAAAACAAGACTTAGCTGGATTAATAGTAGTTGGAATGTATCGTGTAAAAGTTTTCCGGTACTTTGGCAGTCATGTCAACCTAAAGGTAAATATAGTTTTTGTAACTTAATGTAAAGCTCTGAGGGTTGCTCGATAGTAAGGTGTTGTGGTAGTTAATTTTAACGTTAGCTAGTTTGTGTGCTTGGTTGAGAACAATGTTGTTGTGCTTAACTTTAGTGTAAGCTTAGCTACTCCACTGCAAGTCTATCATTGCTGCTCGTGATAATAATTAGCAGAGGCTAATTAAATAACCGATATAACAATTAGGGGGGCTAATTATTATGACTGACTGTTGTGGATGCTGAAATTTTGTCAAACTATATAAACTGTAAATTAGCATTTGGGACAGCTTCAACACTAGCTATCAGCATTGCTGTTACTGTGGCTGTGTTATGGCAATAGTTGTAACGTTAGCTTACTGTGACTGTTATGAATAACGAGGCTGTGACACATAAGCGTTAGTTAGGATTTAATATGTTAAGTATATTGATTTAATCCTATTTTAGATGTTGTAAACAGTAGCGAGCCAATATTAAAATTAGCTATAGCATCTACAGTTATGCATCCGCTGGCTTTGACCATTGCATCAACGCAAAAATTTGAAAGAGGGAAAAGAACGCCTCCCCGTCGGGGAATCGAACCCCGGTCTCCCGCGTGACAGGCGGGGATACTCACCACTATACTAACGAGGATTGGCCCTGCACATACATGCAATGACCGTCTTTAACCACTATGTGGCGTGATTTGAATCTGTATTGCTGTTTGGATTTTTTTGGCGAAGGGGGAATGAAAATATATGAAAATATGGGGGTACTAAGTTTTACATTTAAGCCTTCAACTCCCTGGTATACGTAAGTGTATAGGGTCGAATGCATTTTTTTCATATGATGCTGTGTGGAAGTTATTGGGGGTAATTTAGTTGATGGCACCTGGGCTACAGGTTCAGTGCAGAACAGCATTTTCTTTGATATTGGAGGCTTTTGATATAGCAGATGGGCTACTCTGATCCTCTTTGGACCCCATGGAAGTGAACCACTGAAAACATGTTACCTGGTTGATGTTTACTCACTGCGGTTTGATCAATAACTGTATATAAACTGGTGGTTTAATATAAACTGGGTATGTGCTCCTGGGTTCGTATAAAAGCACACCCACTTCTCTAGATTCAACAGTTTTATATTTCTTGCAGGGATCTTGCAGCTGACCTCCTCCTCTCTTCTTTGAACAACTGAAATGGCTTTAAATGGTCGCAGTAGTGACTGGGGCAGCGCTGGGAATAGGAAAAGCAATAACAGAGATACTTCTTCAAAATGGTGCCAAGGTAAAGTTTTGACTCAGTTATTCATCATAGCCTGACATGTTGAGAGTATGTGTGTGTGTATGTTTATTGTGCATTGCTGCAGCGTTAGGGTGTAATAAACAAGCAAAGAGCCAACAGTTTTGTAATGAATGTGTCTGAAGCTGCACTGAAGCAAAGTCCAGCCAGCAAAGTCAATAAATGCAGACCGGACAGTCCGGTATTTTTGCCCATTTCTGGTAACAGTCGAAAACTGCAGTCATGAAAAGCATGAAAATCTTCTAGCTCCCTGACAGACCTTCACCTCTACAGGTAGTCGTCCTGGATGTGAATGAAACCCCAGGCAAGAGTTTAAAGGAAGACCTTGACAAACAGTATGGACAAGAGCGAACTCTGTTCCTGAACTGTGATGTTGAGTCACAGGAGCAGATCAAAGGTAACACAAGAACAAACACTTTGAAAACACAGGTGCAGTCTCATCTACTTACCCTGTTGCAAAACCACAGATTATGTTTAATGCCAGGATTTTTTTTCCAAAGGTTAGGGAAATGTGGTAATGGCAAATAAACTAGTTTAAGTGTAGCTAGGTCTGGGCCACTTGTTAAGGTTAGTGAAAGATCATGATTTATCAGTTTCCCTCACTGAGATCAGGATTTCTCATACAAGAGAGACCTGAGCATAGCAGAGAGAACAGAGATAGGACACAACTAAATACAACCAGTCACACACAAACACATACACACAGCATCAGAAAGACTCAGACATCTTTTTAAAAAAAAAAAAAAAAAAAAAGGCCCAAAAGGCTTTTACGTTTTAATGTCCTTAAATTCACAAATTACAATTCATTTTTATGGTGCAAAGTACTGGAAGGCAGTCTTCCCAAGTTTAATATTTACTTGTGGGGTATTGCGAGTTAGCCATTCCTTGGATCTTGTCTGATGCACAGTAGTTATATATTTGAGAAGAGATGTGAGAAACTGAGACAGCTTTAGAAGGATACATTTCAAAATAACAATAGTAGTGTGTCCAGTCAACTTCAACATACAGTATATCACACAGTGATCAGTATGATATTTATTTCCAGTAATGAAATACAGGGCACACTGTGAGTAAACTGTATCAAGGTGGAATGAGTAGAATTACAGAAAGTTTTAAATCAGTGCATGTATTTGCCACAATAACAAAACAAAAAGAAAAGTTCTGTTGCTGTCTAAATGGTCTACTGAGCTGAACAAGTTGGTTGCAAAATGAAAAGTTAACATCTAACCGATATTTTCTGCTCTAAAGCTGCCCTTCAGAAAACTGTAGAAACCTTCGGAGGAATAGACATCTTGAATGAGAGCGAGTGGAAGAAAACTGTCTCCGTAAACCTGGTAAGAATTTACAGATTTCCTCCAGGTTGCTATTTATTATCTCTAAAAATCTTCTTGGACTAACACCTCCTTACCTGGGAAAACTCCTCAGTCCTCAGATCACCCCATATGCACTTATAACAAGGAATGCATGCTGTCTCATTACTATCACTTATCTATTGAGGACAGAAACAATCAAAATAACTCTCTGATGTAGACTGGTGTAATGAAGGTAGCCTACTTGGCCCTGGAGCACATGAACAAGTTGACTGGAGGTCGGGGAGGTGTCATTGTCAACACAGCATCCATTGCAGGTATGGCCCACAATGCATTGTGTTATGGTTTATTTCAAAAAACAGAAATGGCAAGGAATACTTTCCTTCTATCTCCTCAAGCACTCAGCACAGAGACAGAAGGATTTTTATATGTGTATGGATTTGTGTATTTGTTTTCACTGCATCTATGATTGAACATTTTTTAATAAACTCAAGGAGCCCAAACATTATACACTAAATCATAATGACATTAACATTTAGAAATATAAAGGAAAGTGTAATAAAGAAAACTCTCAGCCAAAGTACATAACATCAATGTGTTTGGACAAAGCTATCTGCAGTGGGTGAGATCTGTCATCTCTCTGTTCCACCTCAGATACGAAGTGTAAAGGCTTATACTGTATATTGTTATTACTCTCCAAAAAATGTAATAGTTCTTCAACAATACCCTGAGGTAGTAGTTATTAGGACAAACACCCACAAGCTTTTCATTTGCAATAAGAAAGGTGGTGAAAATGAAATCTCACAGTCAAAGCCACAGATGGGAGATTTAACAAATGCGATTGCGTTTTTACATTATAATATTAAAAGGGAAATTGCTGCATAAGGATGAGAGAAAATCTAGACAGGGGTTTTGTTCATCCCTACTACTTAGGAATTTGAAAATGTCTGAGAAATGTTTAACCCTGATGTGGACCGATATAACCCACATCTTACAGGTCTTGCCCCAGTACTGTGCTGTCCTGTCTATACAGCCACCAAGCACGAAGTGATTGGCTTCACTCGAGCCATGGCGGTAAGGAAGGTTATCTTATGATAAAGAAACGAAAACATCATCTTTACTTTCTTTTCATTTTATTTCTTATGGTTTCCACTGTGCCTCCAAGCAGCTGAAGTCTAATTGTGTGTATTTGTGTATCTTTTACTAGGCTGTTTCTGCTGCCTCAGGCTATGGTATACGGTTCAACGCCATTTGCCCAGGTTTGGTCCAAACTGACCTCTTCTCCACCATTTTAGACAGATTGAGACAATTCTCCCACTTGGCTGATGAAATCAAAAAATATGCAGACATGGGGGTGTTAAAGTAAGTCTTCTTTGTGAAAGTTATAGTCCTTAAGAATTTCATGAAAGTAGTGTTATATCCTGCATTTTTTACATTCAGTAATTATCTATATATCTGTATAGTAGTTTTTATTCCGAGTGGCAAAGTCTGCCATTCCCTGACTTGATTCAGATTGCTTACCTAAGCACAAGGGACTCACAGGAAAACAGGGCTGGACTGGGGTTTGAACCCATTCTGGTTGGGATCTGGCTATTTGACAGTTAAGCTACATTTAGATAATAGTTGCCTAAACCTGTTGCGATTTCATTATTATTTTTATCATCACTTCTGAAACTATTTTATAGTTATTAAGCTATTTAAGTCATCTTCAGTGGCAGTGGATGGGAGTTCGAAGATGTTCTTCAAAAGTTGTTCTCAAAAACCCAAGCCTGAAGTCTTTGACCCACAGACATCACCAGATGTGATGCATCTTACCTGTTGATGCTCTCCGCTTCTTATGCAGCCACCTTCAGCTCTTGATGTTGTTGGGTCTCTCTGCCTTTATTCTGATCTTTAGCAAGTGGAATACAGCTCCGTCAGACTGAGATCATATAATTATCTTGGCATAATAAAGATGGTTTTTTTTTTTTAATTCTTTTTTTTTTTTTTTTTACAAAATCCTGATATTTAAACACTACACAAAATGGACTCAATGTTTTGTAGCTGCTCTGTAACTTACTGTTGTTGACCAAAATGTCTTGAGGGCAACACAAAAGATACTAGGCTTGGAAGCAGGTACACCATGATCCAAGCCCCTGATTTAACTCTAAACCAAATGCACACTGAATTAGTGTTTGTAAGTTTTGATCAGGATCAGCTCCAGTCTTGGACCACAAGAGTCATGGTGTCTGTGTCTGCCCTGAAACCTTTCTCTAATACACTTAAAACCTAAAAGACAAAAATCAAAATTCATGTTGTAAGGTCTTTTTTCATATTATTGTTATACACTGTGTAAAGAAACATCAGAACCAACAACATGTATGTGTATGTATGTGTATATTTATTATATACAAACTACAACTTCATGACATTATATGCAGAATGACGTGATCATGAAATAAAATGACCAGGAATTAGTTAAGAAAAACTGTGTCATCTGGATTTAACAGACCCTTAAAGATGGACACGTTTTCCAGTGAAACAGCGACACCCGGTGGTCATCACACAAAATTACATTCTACATTTTCTGGATTTCAAATGTATATCTCATATATTTCAATAAATGTTGACATGCTTGAGGAAACACACAATTATGGTAGGTAAGACATGCAATGATTATAATTTATCATTAGTTAAACTACAAGCAAAATTAATGGAAACCAGGACAAGGTGCAAATTATTGATGCTCAATATAACATTGGGAAAAGCCGACAGTTTAGACCTTTCTATGTATAATGTATTGACTATTTCTATTTCCTTATCTGCTGTACACAAAGTACTTATGTGATATTTTTTGTACATTAAAATACAGAGAAACATTGCAACTTTGATGACACGTTCCAGTCAAGGCCGGTTGGTACTGTTTGATGTGGTTTGTCACTGCCAAAAGCTACTAGACTGAAGGAAACGTTGCGTATTTCTTAACTTTTGGAATGACCAGGAGAGCCTCTCCGTTCTTTGTCTCATCTGTTACCAGCTCAAGGAAGCACTCAGCTACCTCAGACACACTGAAACAAAAATGTACAGTGACATCAATGAATATACATGGACATGGTATCATACAGGATCATGATAATGTACCTTAACATGTATAACATGATGTCACAGAAAAAGCAGTGGAAATTATTTAATGGAGCAGAGAACAGAGTGTAGATTTTGTTAGGCTTTGTACCAACTTTAATAAAGGGACATAATCAAAGACTCACCTTAACATCCCAAGCTTTTCTACTAATTGTTCGGTTTTATCAACCAGGTGGGAGAATCGTCCCATTTTGGATGTGATGGTGGAGAGGAGCTCAGTTTGGACGAAACTTGGGCAAAGAGCGTTAACCCGTATACCATAGCCTGATGCGGTAGAGGCAGCCTTGGAAAAGACACACACACAATTACGCTTCAGCTGTTCGTGTATGTGTAATACAAGCACTAAAAGAAAAAAGTGACACTATTATTTTCTTTTGTCTGTTCATTTGTAACCTTCACACATTCATGATACCTTAAATCTGCATTAATTGTTTCTTTATGGCTTTTTGGGGGCAGAAGAACTCATTAACAAACTGACTGTGATTATGGCTGAAATACAGTTCCTAAAGTTCATTTTACATTGGTCAAAAAACCATCTAAGAGCCGCTGACATCTGTTTTTGCCAGCAGTGGGAAAGAGTACAATCTGCATTCACTTGAGGGTCAAATGACTCAGCAGTAGACACGGATACTTATCAGTTCCAGCTCTGATTGGCAGTGATGCAAACACAACACAATACATTTTTGCCTGTTTTCTTTTCTGTGACATTTTTCAGAGCACAAACACTGTGCACAGACTGTTACTGGCCCAGCACGGTGCTGTTAAACCACACTGTGGCTACACTGCACTCAGGGATGAAAGAGTGAGCACAGCCCAGAAATAAGTTTCAAAAACACACAATCACCGATCAAAGTGCGTCTCACAGAGGCTCTGTCACTTACAGGAGCTCCAACCCGGGGATGCGACATGACAGATCCATTTTACAAGTCTGCACAGCAGCTACCAGCTCACTCTCTCTCCCTGGCGTTTGTATCTGTGTGTGAACTAACTGCATGTTGTCAGTTGTGTGTGTTTCTTCAGTCCGAACAGAAAGGTAGACTTAGCTGGCAGTGTGGAAGAGTCAAAAATTTACTTGTTTACCTGCATTTAAAAATTTTTTGGTGTCAAAGGTTATTATTTACACATTCAACAGACACATAGAAACGTTCTCTCCACATTCTAGTAATTTTTGTGTCCACTTGATGTTTACTTTTTTGTTACATTTTTGTTCTTCACCATCTCCTGCTCTTTAGTTGTTAAATGTTCCACTTTCTTCACCAGCTAGTCGATAATTTTTTTAATTTTGTTCCTGGGCAGGTTGTGTCCAGTGGGTTTAGCAGAGCTTGTCTGCTGAAAACAGCTGCCTCCTGCTGCAGGACACAGGGCGGGCCACTGAGAGCACTGAGCAGTGGTGGCGAGTAGCCACACTACTGGTTTAACTACATTTACAAGTAGCACCCTGGTAAATAACCATAGCGCTGTAAACAGCTACATCCCATCATACAAATGATTAATTCAATAATATTGATATTAAAAAGTGATTTAACAAATTTGACTGAGAGAGAGCATACAGATAAGAGAAATTAAACAAAAACCTGTCTGTGTTCCTTTTTGGCACATTACAACAAATGACAGTTGAGCTTGTCTTTGACACAAATGTTACATAATTGTGCAAAAACCCAATAAAAAAGGCATAAAAAATTAATGTGAAGAAAATCTTCTTTACCGCCATGGCGCGAGTGAAGCCAACCACTCCATTCTTAGTGGCTGTATAGACAGGACAGCTCAGTAAGGGACTGATACCTGTAGGACAGGGGTTATATCAGTCAATATTAGGGTTAAAAAATGTAGGTTGTTGAAATCCTGATTCACCGGGCTGCACAAAATTCCTGTTAATGTTCTCTCTTATTTACATGCAACAAGTTGCTGTTAAAGAAAATAACATCGAGACCTGATGGCATTTTTAAATTTACCATCTGTGTGCTGTGACTGTGACTATTCAAGGCCAACGCAATACTGTAATAATATTATAATAATACATAACCAATATTCCAATATTTGCCTCATGTCATCATCTTATTTATATTTAGACATTTTTTTTTATTCTGACCTGTTAGAAGTATATTAATTCATTTTATCAGCTTTGTGCAGATAAAAATAAGTTAACAGAGACAGAAACATCAAGCAACTGTGAAGACTGGATATAAAGTAATTATGTCATGATTATGTCACAAGTGAGAGGTGGAGTTCTGATAGGCAGGTCTACAAATCTGTGATTAAATAAGTGTCAAGTTGCTGTTTAAAACTTGAGTTACAAGTACAGTTACAAGTACAGCATACAGTTACAGTACCTAACTGTTCCAGCTAGGCTCATTAAACAACAGGTGTATTCAAAACCATGTACTCTACTCACAATATGGAAAAAAATATATAAAATCATGGTTAGACTGCTAATTTTTAGAAACACAAAAATAAGATGAAAGAATTTCTGCCTTTTTACCAAAAAAAAAGAAAGTGTTTTCTTTGGTTGAAAACGTGCTTTACCTGCCATAGATGCTGTGTTGATGATGACCCCTCCCCGACCTCCATTCAACTTGCTCATGTACTCCAGAGCCTGGTAAGTGCCCCTGATAACACCCATCTACAATGCAGAAATTATTTTGGTGTCTGTTCATTAATACATGGTGCTTTGTGTACCAAATGTTGTGAAATTAAACAGAGGAAGCATGAAGCCATGTAAAATTTGCTTAATTTAACTCAAGTTGCAAAATAGTTTCTTCACACTCCTTTATTTAAAAGAAGGAAATGTCAATGTTCCTGTTTGCTGCAGTCAGACAACAATTTGTGAAACACTGAACAGTGAATAACGTGTTATGGTGTAATTTCCCCTGTGGGAGTAGTGCAGCTGAGTACAAGTGAGTAAATGACGCAAAATCAAAACCAGATGAAGGATGTTGCTCTGTCTGCTTCTTACAAGGTTTATGGAGACAGCTTGCTCCCACGCACTCTCATTCATGATGCCAGCATTGTTGCACAGGATGTCCATTCCTCCGAAGGTTTCTGTGGTTTTCTGAAAGGCAGCTTGGAGAGAAGAAGAAGAAAAAAAAAACAGTTTGCAGTGAACTTCTCATTTCACAATCAAGCAACCAACAAAGCAAAAAACAAATTTCTCTTTTTGTGGTTTATTGGAATTTATATGGGAACTTATTTTAAAACATGTTATAGACCAAATAATCAATAGATGTAAATAATGTGAAAATAATCAATGGGCATGTTGATAATGTTAGTTGCAGCCCTAATTCACTGACATTAAATTATGAGTTAGTTATTTGAGACTAGGGCTGGATGACATGGTGGAAAATATTGCCACAGCATTTCTCTCATATTGATCAATATTGATAATTATCAATATAGGGAATATAAGGAAGGAAAACATGTTCAACATGTTAAACAGTTTGAGACTAGATAGATAGATGCCATTTTCACCTATCAAGCTCAAATTTATTGTCACATACAGTAACAGGATGTTCAACGAAAAGCTTGTGCTCTGGTAATGCTCTGATTACACATAAAAAAACTTAAATTCATTGTAAGCACATTAAGGCCTTGGGGTGTTTGTCATCTCTATTGTGAATGTGAATGATTTCCTCAATTGAACTATAATTAAAGTAACTGTGCACCACAAATGAATCCGGGGTGTGGTTCTGGAACTGCAATTTAAATACCACGTCTAAGCGTAATTCAATACAAAATGTCCCTGAGTTTGTGAGTTTCCTGGTATCTGTACAGACAACCATCTACTGATGTTACTTTTTGGTTCCAAAGAAAATTAGCCATTCTTATTACAGTAAATGCGAGTCCAGCTGTCTTCCTCTATCCAGTACTTCCTTCTCTTCCAAACTTTGTTTTTCAAGTGTGTGTGTGCATGTGTGCGTGTGTGTAATACCTTTGATCTGCTCCTCTGATTCAACGTTACATTTCAGGAACAAAGTTCTCTCTTGTCCATATTGTTTATTGAGAGCTTCCATTAAACTCTCTGCTGCAGTTTCATTCACATCCAAGAGAGCTACCTGTACAGGTGAGGGACCATGATATTTACACTGGTTTATTAGGTCATCTTATATAAAGCTATCATAGTCTAATCTAACCAGACCTACAATAAAGGTTATAATATTCAGTTTTGCTTGAAAATCTTTCGATTCAACTATATGATCACTTTGGAGACTGTAGTTTGTGGTGCTGGTGAATGTGTTAAACTGAAAGGTATAACTAATATTTGATCTACCTTCAACACCATTTAATGTACCCTACTCTACACGTCAAGAAGAAAGTAACACAGTAGGAAAATCCTTAAATTGTCTAGCAAATCCACAAAAGAGATACTCTCATATACTCATTTTTGTATTGCACTTCCATATCAATTTTTTCACATGCAACAACACCCCGCTATGGGTGCAGATGGGCCTGTGTTTATTCAAAACTAAGTCTTTGCACACTAACAAGGCTGAGAGCCATCCTGCAATTGGAATAATACGGCCTATCCTTATGTGGTAAAAAGATTCCTCATCAGGGCGAGAAATATTTCAAACATAATGATTACAACATTGTACTCAACATAGAAAATACATCTGTGTGTCATCTTTTAAAGATGAAACATTTTCTCAAAACGGATGGCTGGGTGTTTTGTTGCAGTTGGTCAAGGTGGAGTTGTGTTGAGCACTTAAATCTGGAAAACATTTAATCCTGTGAGTATATTTCTACTTATAACTGGGTTCTTAAAACCTTTTTTTTTAATTATTATTATTAAATTAATGTTCTAAAACGGAATAATTCAGGTTGAACAGGTTGAAGCAGGTTTTTTTCACTTATTATTAATATAATTATTATATGTTGATGTTTACAACTGACTTCTGCTTTAAAGTGAACAACTGAGACAAAACTTTACCTTGGCACCGTTCTGCAGAAGTATCTCCGTTATTGCTTTTCCTATTCCCATTGCTGCTCCGGTCACTACTGCGATTTTACCATTTAAATCCATTTTAGATGTTAGGTCTAAAAGAGCATGAGATCAACTGTAGGACCCTTGCGGGAAATATGAACGTGTTGAGTTGAGTCAGTTTCTTTTAAAACGGAGTCCGCCCATAAGAGAGAAAGCGTAACGTGTCAAAACATGCTGGTAAGGAGGGCGCAAAATACCGGTAAAGGCTATCAAACGGCGTCACCGCAGGACACACTTGTGAAGGAAAGTTAAAAGCAAACCAAGTAGGACCCGGATGAATAGTGTTGAAAATGATTTTAAATGCGTTTTGAGCAATGTCGACTGTGGAATAATCTTGTGCTAAGAGAAACCACGTGTCTGTGGCGATACTGGTCAACCCATTGTTTGATCCCGCAGGACCAGTTCTCACGTGATTTTGGCATTTCGTTTACAGAGATTAAAGCGCCGCGTAACAACTCACAAACTTTGTGACTAACGTTCACACTGGACCAGAGACAGTGGTGAAACCGAGGGTTTATTTCTGATTATTTCCATCTTTGTCACATGGGTGTCTCCACCTCCCCGCCCCTTTAGGAGACCAATGGCAGGTCTGAGTGTATTCATTCTTAGGGAGAAGTGAACGAGATCACAAATTATGACAGATTCTTTCGCTCCATAGTCACTGAAAGTCACATGCCACGTGTCTTAGGAACACTCTGACATCAAAATTATATTTTTCAGATCAAAAGATCAGGAGAAAATTAACTTTATTGGAGACCTGCCTCTGTCTCAGCACCATACTCTCGCGAGATTTGGCAACTGACATTGTTTGCCAAACGATAACTGGGTGTTTAAATGGACCAGTTATGTTTGGATTGACTTACTTATACGTGAAACCATTGATAAGACTTTAAAACTTAAATAAAACTTCTTTCATTGCTTAACAATTGGTATGTCGTCATTATTTAAGTATCTGGAAGGAAAAAAGAGAGTATTAGCCTCTTAAACTGGTCAACCCAGTAAGTCATATGACTTACTGGGTTGATCAGATGTGGTTAGTTGATAAAAACAGCGGAAAAAGGCGCAAATTTGTCAGTTCCTGTTAAAAACGCCCAAGCTTTGTGCAGCAATTGGCTGTAATAACAATTCAAACGTATCTGTTTTTTCTTTCCCTAATGATGCTGAGTCTAAACAGGGATATATTTAAATATTAGCTACTGTCACATGTCATGTCAGTTGCCTTTACTTGAGGAAGGGGTTGGGGGACAACGCCCACTTAGGAGATGGGAACTGTATCCCATTTCATACCATTGGTGCTGCCTGTAATGCGGTGTCTTTAGACATCGCGTGAAGGTGAATGAAGTAAAATGACCAACTAGCTTTTCCGTTTCGCTAAGACACCCTCTTCAATTCTGCATACGCACCTTTAGACAAGTAATGGGTTTTTGTTTTGTTTTTTTTTAAAAGAAAAAGACATTGAATTACGTCTTTTACTTCCTAATACCCAAGCTAAGCAGTAAAAAAAAGTTGAATATTTAGTGTTTAAAAGCAATTGTTGGTTAATTATATGAATGCAATTTTGTCAACTTTTTAGTTATTATTTAAATTGTATCGATACAATTTAAACTGACACATTTTCAATGGAGTTTGGAGTGACTGTTTCCTAGAGTCCAAACACGTTCTACATTCATATATATGGTCACTAGATGGAGGTAGAGGGCTGTGTAACCTGATAGCTCATATTCATCAACCTCTCATCAATCTCTCCTCATCCGTAGGACAATGCAAAAAAGAAAAAAAAAAGTAATATAAGTGGGGGACTTCATATGTTAAAGCAGCACAGAGGCTAAGACACAAAGGATAAAAGTACGATTTCAATGACATAAATGAAAATACAAGAAGAAATTAAGGAAATTAGAGAGGCGACAATAAAATTATATGTCTCCAGTATATACATTTCAATACCTTTAGACTATATTAACTACACCTATAATTACACCTGTGTTGTAGGTATATAGGTGTAAGCTTGGATGA
Source organism: Seriola aureovittata (assembly GCF_021018895.1). Lineage (NCBI taxonomy): Eukaryota > Metazoa > Chordata > Actinopteri > Carangiformes > Carangidae > Seriola > Seriola aureovittata. Next base: position 13,064,865 of record NC_079378.1, on the reverse strand, counting down.
TAAATATAGTACATGCATAGGGTATACAGTATTGTATATATATGGCTGTATAACACCTAAGCCAAAGGAAGTGGCTCATGAACTGGACTAAACTAAACTATTCTGGTTTATTATTTATTATTAACTATTATTATTATTGATAATAATACTACTGGACACTTTAATTTCCCCAATGGGATAAATAAATTATCTATCTATCTATCTATCTATCTATCTATCTATCTAGTGTTGTAAGTATTATAAAATATAATACAATTTCACAATACTGTGAAATATATATAATATAATCAGAAAATAATAGCATGATAAAGAACATAATGCAATATTGAAAACACAATAATAATAATAATAATACAGTTGAAATATTGTGTTATAACTATTTCCATAGTTATGATAAATATTGTAATATATAAAGGAGCACACAGTGCAGTCACTTCCTGTGTCTTTCAGGCTTCATTTGTTCAAATACTTTAAACCAGTTCTTCCCATCCCAGGACTTCCTCAAGGGGTCCCAAGATAAATCTAAAGGGTTACGAGATGATTCTGAGGAATAAGAAACAAACTTGTTCTGCCACTTAAAAAGGAGTTCTTTTCCTTTGAAGTTCAATATGAGGGAAAATAACTCTGTGATAGAAGTACTTACTCATACAACTCATACACAAATACACATTATGATGGGGTGTCACAAGAAAACATTTTTACTTTATGACAACTAACAATCTAAGTTGTCAAAAGGTAAAAATGTTAGGAACCACTACTAACTACAAACTGAATACTTTTACTTTTGTGTACTTTTTAGTACACAAATGTACTCCTCCTGTAGCTCTATGTCAGACACACAGCTACTGAACTGTGCCTGAAATATAAACTGTCACATGATTGTTATTTTCACAAATAAGCATAGAAACATTTTCTGATCTGTTTGATTTAGTGCTAATCAGGAAGAGCAGGATCATCTGTGTTCCCTCAGTGCTTCCTGCAGCATTTTATGTTAGTGCACATACAATAAGTTATATCCACAATGCATGTACAGTAGGCCTATATGTGTCACTGTTTTAGGGGGAGAGTTGTGTATAAAAGGTTTACAGGTGTGTGTGTGTGTGTGCGTGTGTGTGTGTGTGTGTGTGTGTGTGTGTGAGAGTGTGTGTGTGTGTGTGTGTGTGTGCGTGTGCGTGTGTGTGTGTGTGTGTGTGTGTGTGTGTGTGTGTGTGTGTGAGAGTGTGTGTGTGTGTTCAGAACGCCTGTTGCTTAAAGGGTTTTGATGAGCATTCTTTGCATGACTGTGCATGCTGCTGTAACTCTAGAGCTCACTGAAGGAAATACAGTGTGGGACTCTGCTCAGAGGTCTGTTACAACCACTAGAAATATGCCCAAAACTGTTGCAACAGAAGTGACAACATTAGTTGACACATGATGATGATGCCGAATATTCAGATTATTGTCTCTTTTTGTTCAGCCTGTTCAAGGCCAGAGGTCAGCACACTGTGATGCACCTCTGTAAATGTATGTAATGTTTGTTTGATGTAACAAGGACCACAACTGTAAATGCATTTTTTCGTGGGAAGTTGGGGCCTTCAACCTGGAACATAAAAACACACAAACTTCATTGTAGCTGTGGCAGGATGGGAACCTCCTCCCGTCATAAATATGAGGTGATTTGACTTTTAAAGAGACTTATGACCATGTCTGAACAGTGGCTCACTAGAAAGATTTTGCATGGACATCCTTATTTTTTCTTTTCTTTCTTTATAACTTGAGTTTTTATTTATTTAAACAATGTGACATTATATAATAATACACATGACATGCTATAGAAACAAAAAATAACACTGGCACTCCATTATTCCTTTTTATTCTGTTAACACATACCCTCTCTAAGATGTTGCACACCTCATGTGTCTCAGGAAATTGTAACAGTTTGCTTGTTTTGCTTTAAACATTATTTACCCTGGAAATCCGCTTTTCAAAAGGAGTCTCCGTCATGAGTTTAGTTCACTCTATACACTCAACATCCTTATTTTATTTATTTATTTTAACCCCGATTAGCTCTGGGGTCCATGCAAAATTAAAAAAAAAAAAAAAACAATAAAAACAACAATTAGAAATCACACATTATCAATAAAACAAGTAAAGGCAAACATAAAGCTCAGGAGATAAATGAATAACTTTAAATTTGAAAAGGTAGATGATAGAAACTTACACTGAAAACAAGAACTTGTCAAAATAAATAATAACAAAATAAATAAAAAACCTAAAGGTTCCAAAACAGCAATAACTAAAAGTAACATCTGTGTGAAATTCATTGGCTTTTGTTTTAGTGACTTTTTGAAAGAAAATCTAAAAACAAGTATTCATTAGTTTTCCACGAAAGAAGCATGGTATATTATTCAAAGTGACACTTTGCTATTTGCTTTGCTATGAAGCAGCTGAAAACAATAGCTGCTCCGTTTTATTTATTGCTTTTACTGACTTATTTGCTCGTCTGTGTTCAGAACGTCTGCACTTGTTTATGTGTCTCTGTCCTTAGTAAGTTGTTGTTGCTGTGGTTTTTCTCATCAGCCCTGTGCTGTTTGTTGTCATTGCTATATTTAGTAATGTTTTAATAGTGGCTTTTTCTCAGCACTTTGTGATTTTGCATCTGTGAAATGTGCTATACAAATGAACTTACTTATTTGCATGAATAACAGGAGATCAGCTCTTAATGCAACCTCCTCTGTTAGCCATGATGATTGTTTGTGCATCACACACACATTAACAGGAGAACAATGAAAAACGTACCTCGATTAGTGAGTGGAACCTTTATTTTGAATAATTAGTCTATTTTTTTAAAGCAAGTTATAGGGTGATATTCACTCAGTACAAAGTGTTCTGATGTAAAAGGAAAGATGTTCTGTTGATGGCCCTCATTTTTCATGAGTTCCTCTGGATGGAGGATTATAATAAACTTTATTTGCCAGGCTCTGGATAGAGGACAGCCATTTGTTTGCCATGTGATTTTGAAGAGGAAGTTGATCATGACCATGATGATCATGTCTTACATGTTTCACTACCATGGTGGATGTTTTGGTGTCTTGGTGTCTAGTCCATTTTAATTTGGAAAGTGCATGCCACAGTAACCCTAACTAAGTGTGGGAAATTATTCCTTTACTACAGTTGCCTTCACCATAAGTAGATGAAAACAAATTACTATAATATAGTATATGTTTTTTTTATATTGCTGTGGAGACGTGTACAGAGCTGTGAGTCCTAAACTGCTATTAGGTGGAGTGTAGAGTTGCCACAGGATGATTTATTGCCTGTTCGACTGTGTCTGTTACGTCATAGTTTCTCAGATGCAACGAGTTTAAACACATGGATGCAGAAAGAGGAGAGTTCATTTTCATCATGTCGCCTTCAACCTTTGTAACAGAAGCTGTAATCAGTTTATCTTTGTCAGAGTAGTTTTGGTTTTTCTTTTTGGAAGGACATACTTTGCCCACCCTTTCATGTTTGTCACGCTGTTGCCTCCATGTTGTACCCAGTGGTGATGTCGTTCTGAAGGGAAAACTATTAGCAATAATCACTACGAAAACAGGAACCAATGTGAAGAAAACATACCATTTTGCCTTTTTTTGGAAACAAAACAAAAAGAAATTGCAGTATTACAGCAGCCATGTCATTTAAATCACCAAAACAACTGAGGAAGGTAGTTTCCAACCAATTCCAGCGTAAAACTGTGACTCATATCTTGATTTGAATTATTTCAGTTTGGCAGATAGTCAGCTCATGTCTAATCGTTTTGATTGAAATCTGTTTTTTTTTTTTTTTTACCTGTCAGAGATTTTAGATCCATCTTAAACCAAGTCTGAAATTAACTACAAATTTTAAGTTTTTGTCATTAGAACATATATAATTCAGAGGACTGTTTTTGGACAAGTTATGACTCTAAACGATATAAAATGGTTATGAAAAAATTCACTCCTTCCAACTCTGTGCGCTCACGAACTGGGTCCACAAAGGCCCCCCGAGCTTGTCCTGCTTACGGGGCAGATCTACCATTTAACGGCTTTCAACTGTGATTTGCTGACCAGCTGCTGACTTGTGTTTTCATCCCGGTGGCCCATTGCCATTTCACTGGTGATTACACTGCTAAAGAGCTCCAGAGAGCTGGACAATGCCAGAGAGCTTTACATGTCACCAGTGTCATCGGCTGCAAAGAATAGGACGTCGCCATTGAACAAAATATCTGCCTGTTTACAGTGAGGGGCCACCATGGGCAAGCAAGGGGAGGGTGTGTGTGTGTGTGTGTGTGTGTGTGTGTGTGTGTGTGAGGGTGTGTGTCTGTGCCTAATGTCAATACTTACAGGAGACTGTGACTGTGAATGTAAAGGTTTTCGTGTGTGTATGTGCAGATATTATGTGGTCTGAGGGTGTGTGACAGGCACTACAACTTAGACAGATTGTGTGTCCGTAAGAGAAAGAGTTTCACTCAGTTATACAAAAGTGAACTCTGCTGTGTTTGCAATGAACAACCTATAAGACTACTAGTGAAGTCACACACTCACAACAAACCACATTTGGTTTGTCATCAAACCAAAACCACAATTGTACTATTTCAGTGCTTCTGCTGCAGACACACACTGGTAATGACAGTTCAAATGTGTCTCTTAAGTCTTGATTGATGAATGATGATCTTTCACTTTGGAATGAGAGATGAAAGCAATAAACAACAAAATCACATCATGCTTTTCACAACTTCATTATTTGTCACATAGCTTATAAATGTAATGCTAGACTCTCAAATCTCAGAGCCTCCTAAAAACTTTTAAAAACATGTTTTCAAAAATTGTCCCAAACACATCACAGTGTGTCTGGAACATAACTTTTGAAAATTTCCAACATATTGTTCACCCAAAAAGAGAGCACTGTCTTTGAATCTTCCAAAAGGACACTTTACATTTACACGCTCCAATTTACTGAACCAGGAAAAATATGTTTTTAACAAGTCACTGAGCACCCGAGGAGCCAGGTTCTTTGGGTTTTTCTGGATAAGTGTCATTTTAGCCTAACAGCACCTCTGAACCTCAGGAGTAAATCAGAGAAACAACCAGAGAATATGATCTTTATGGGCAAAAATCCTCAGTAAACCTCAAAATGAATCAGGAGACTACAGAAATCATATATTGGTGTTTTTCATCCTCCTGAACACAGAAACATCTTGATCTTGATTCCTCAGTGAGGAAACTGATTCAGCGTGAAATCGCCCCAACACAGACTGCCTCCCATTGTGTGCTGTATGTGTGCATGTCTTGTCAGCTGTGTGTTATGGTGAGGTTGTTATGAACAGGGCCAAACAGTAGCATGGCAGGGACAAGTCACAAGAGAGAGACATGCAGGACAGAGGGATTAGAAGGGTAGTATGGTATGGACACTGATGTGTCATGACTTTTGTTTTGCGTATATTTTCCATACAAGATGCAACAAGTGCTTCATGACAAAACACATTTTCTGTATTTCACTGTCGAAATCTGACTGTTAAAATTGGAAATAATAATAACAGAATGGTAGGACGGTAACCATCTTTTTACAAACGCATTACAGTTTCAGATATTTCACACACTCATCCCCAGTTGTCTTTCCAAATTTAAGACAGGCACCTGTTCATTGTGTAAAATGGTGGTCACTGACTCTTGTCTGGTTTTAAATTACAACAATATTGTAAAGATGCATAGTGTGAAAAAAAATCCCATTTCCTCTTTTTCACCCTATCCGAACTCATCATTATGTCTACAGAGCTTCTTTGCTTTGAGTTGTACCTCACGGGTCGATCGTTCATAGTGGCATAGCAAGAAGTGTTCAAGTGTCTTTCCAGTGACGTACCATAAGGATGTGTGCTTGGTCCCCTTCTCTTCTGAGTAAACATCACCTCCTTGGGTCCGATTTACTGCTCACATCCTTTTGTATTTCCACTGCTATGCTGATGATGCACAGCTCTATCTACAGAGCTCAGGCGACCACACTGATATCTCAAAATGGATGATGGAACACCGGCTTTAAGTCGGTCTCTCATAGACCCCAGACAGTCCTTCAACACAACATTGTTCCTCCTCAATCTTTCCAGATAAGTCTGCAAGAAATCTGGCTATCATGACTGATGATTAACAAATGCCCCATTACACATGATTTTTGGCTGTTCCAGATAAATATTTACAATCATGAGAGAAAACACTAAGACAGGCTGTGTATTTATAGATTTACCTCTAACTTAACTTTGAAAAATCAGCATTTAAAATGACTCTCTGCTCCCTGGCTGAAACGAGCTTCACAATTTCCTCCTCCTCTTCTTTTGGGGTTTTAGTGCTAGCACTGAAACCAAAGCGTGTTTAAAATGTTCTGCTTTTTCAAAACATGAGATCTGCTTATATTTTACTATTTACATCGTAGCACTACAGTTCACCAGGTATTCATTTCACCATCTGACGGGCCTCAATTGATATCATACAGTCTGATACAGACTGAGATCAGGATTTTATTAAACCCACCATGTGCAGTGTGGCACACAATGAACTTTGAGATTGTTGTTATTGCATTGTGTAAATAGCACAAGTTTCACAAGTTAAACCTGTTACTTTGTCTTGTAGTTTTACACTGTTTAAAGGAACTATAATCAACATTTATATAATAATGTATCAAATGATTGATTTGAAAACAATGTGAGTGTGTAGAAGTTGTTGCTCATAGTTGTGAACTTAGAGAATTCTCACCTGTATCTGCAGCTCACCTCAACTTCACAGAGCTTTATAATGAGTTTCAGCTCATTGTTTAGCTATCTGGCAGCAACTTCACTGTTCTTTTTCATTCTCATCGCTTTTAAAGTGGCATTTTCAGCCATAGCATGCAGCTATTTTCAGTCAAAAAAATCTCCAAGAACTCACTGTGTACTACCTGCTGAGCACCAAACAGCAGACAGTCACAGTTAGCGACTATAGCTGGTGAATCTAGTGCAGCAGTTAGAAGCTAAAGAGCTACATATTTCCCTCAGGAGATGGTAGAGACCAAAAACAGAGTTAAAAGAGAATGAATAATATATTTAGATTCATCAGGTTGACAGAAACATGACATGACCAGTTTTTTTTTTTTAAACAACCTTTTCAGAAAGAGGTGAAAATAAAAATATCTGCTGTTGAGCTTTTGTATGAAATGGGGGTGTTTAGAGAACAGAATATTTTATAGATGAACCTTTCTTTGTTTTTACTTTGTTATTTTTAGCATGCATATGAATTTAATCAGAATATATTGCAACTAACAAGCATTCATGCTTCTGTTAAGAATTTAAAAACTCAATGACCTTACCAGCTTTTATCAGGCACTGATTTCCACACCCGAACACTCGTCTTTCGTTACATTGTGTTCAGGCAGGGATATGACATTTGAATGTTTGCCTTTCTCACCCAGAGGACTGAATGTCTGGTGGTCATGTGACTAAAATTTGAGTAACAGCCAGAGTATTTACAGCAGCCAGAAGAGTGTGGCCGGTCCGGTCTTGTCCACCACACCCCATTCAGTCGGGGGATTATGGTCGTTGTCTGTGGGTTTTGGGGGGGGGGGGGGGGGGGGGGGGGGGGGGGCTTTGGTGCAACCACAGGAGGTACCATCTTGTGTTTTGTTATTTTCTAATTTTATGGGGTTTCATGTCTGAACCACTGCCTAGTAGATTGACTCAAAGTTCTCATGCGTACTAACTTTTAGGGAGAATTTTGATGATTTTCAGATAAAAGAAACATGTCTTGGTTAAAACTGAACTAAATTGAAATACAAATGTGTTTTGTTTCTTTAATATTGAACAAATTTAAACATGGTTTTCTCTGATGACAAGGCCATTGGGTCAGTTTAATTATAGTCTGTCATTTTTATAGACATTCATATACAATGAAACCACTTCTACAGCAGAGTGACATTAAAGAGGGATAGCTTTATTTCTTGTTGGACTCATTAGACAGCACCACCCATCACAGTAGCACAGGTATAATGATGGATGTGAATCCATGTGAGCAATGTCATTTTAATGTTTAATGTTAAACTCTTTCTTTGTGTCTTTTTTTCTCTCTTGATCTCCAGCTTCTTCTTTTAATTACAACAATGTTTGCTCCTGCACACCCACTGACACGCCCATCATTCAAACACTGAGGAATAGCAGCCACTGCTGCACCTTTCATAATAATGCAGCCACAGTACTGTGCTGTGAGAAAAAACATACGGTATGTATCATGATCAGGACTGACTGATAGCATATTTAAGGTTTTAGTTGTAAACACACAAGGAATCCTGCAGCAACTGAAGTTATTTTTAACTTTTTAACACTTCAAGTGTATTTTTATATTTTTCATAAGTAAGATAAAAAGTTTTTTTTAAATAGTGTTAATGTTAGTTTTACATTGGAGATTCAACTTTATTAACTATTTTATTACTACATGTATTTACACTATTCCTTATTGTGGTTGTATTACTCAGTTGAAAAACACTTTGCTGTGCATTGAATTTGTCTTGATATTCATCGGTACATTGGTTGTGAAAACCTTGTGCTCGACTGTTTGTACTCTTTACAGAGATGTTTACACATTGTGTTATTGCTGCTTTTAATTGAATGTAGGATCTGAAATCCACATGATTTGATGTAGTAATTCTGCATGAACTGGTGATGGCTGCTAAATCAGGCTGTCTTCTCTTGTTTCTCTGAGGAAAACTGAGTCTGTTACTACACCAATGTGAATAAAAGCAGAAGTGGCTGTAGAGTCACATTATCTCATGTGAAGCCTAATTTTTTTCCCTTATTCAAAGTGTAGTCTCTTTCACCCTTCCCCATACTCTCTTTCACTCTGTCACACACACACACACACACACACACACACACACACACACACACACACTATCAAATAGCACACGTTAATCCCGACTTGAACTCCTATTGCTATTATATAATCAACCACACAATTAAAAAAAAAAAAAGGTTCTTTAAGGTTGAGCTACACGTTGGATGTCACCACAGACACGACACACAGGCTCCCACACAGTAGATATGGACAGAACACGGAAACAAACTCAAACTCCTGGTGTGTTGTGGTGAAATTATAAGGCTTCAGGGGAAAAAAAGCTAAAATAAAAAGGAAAACTGGACTCAGAGCGTGAGCGCACACGTGCAGCTCCGGTATGGACACGTGTGTAGAGTGTAGGGACGGTGTAGAGCGGTTTAGGTGAATTTCCCCGCCTTCTTATACATATATTGGAGAACAGAATAGTATAAAATACATGGCAGACAGATAAACAAATGTCACATCCTATCCACCGGTATTTACAGTAAACGTGTTTTGTGACAGACATTTAATGAGTTAACGGTGACTTGCGGACGCCTCCGGAGGGCGAGACCGACGTCATCCAGGGCTCCGTGCTGCGTTCATATTTGTCGGAATACAATTGTTAGCTGAAGAAATACGTTAATCCTTGTGTACTGCTAACATTTGCCGTACTGTGTTTAAAAATAAATAATAATAATTTCAAAATCAACAATCTTCCTTTAGAAAAACATGATAACCAATTGATTTTGGTTATCCAACAAGCATATGACCTTTTTTTCTCTTTTCTTTTCTTCTGACTTCATTAAAACCCAACATATAGAGAAGTATTGAAGTAGTAACCATTCTCTGTTGCAGTCTCTTCAACAAACGGTGAACACATTTGACAAATGAAGGTGACAAAATACAGAAATGATTGTACAGGATTATTATTGCACCACAAAAGAAAAATAATTCATATATATTCAGTTTATATTCTATATATGTTACTCATGCACAAATATTTACTGATCCTGTTTTCCAAGAAGTCATTTAGGCTACAGACAATCATGTTTGAGGCCAGTGAGACCCCTGGGAGTTCTAACAGGAAGTTAGACTTTTTATGATCAAGCTGTCATAAAACTTCAATAATAAAAATCTAAGTAGATGAATAAACTCTGAAGTCATTTTCGATTCAAACATGTCATCTTTTTAAAATCATGTTCATAAGCAGTTCTCATAAAAGTAGGAAAAGTCATTAAGTTTCAAGCTGATAAAACGAAGAAATCACAGTCATAAAAGTGACCGTGATACTATTTTGTCAAATGTGTCTCACTGTTCAATTTATTTGTTTTTAGTGTTGTATGTCAGTAGTGTGGAAATCATTTTACATGGGTCACTTGTAATACTTCTTACTTACAAATGGGACAAATGTGTAACTACTGTAGATCTTAAAGTTTTCATACTGTGACAGATAACAAATTATCTCCTTGTCGTGTGTAACAAGATAATGATCATTTTATGTAGGCCTATTTGTGCTTCTAACTGGCTAACTGGCTAATTCCTCATCAAGGAAAAGGGAAGCTTGTTTTCTAATTAGGGTTTCAATAACTATTACTTTTATTATTTATCATTGTACACACTATTTTCCCAAACAATCTGATCAATCTGAAAATATTCATGTGTGAAGGTGGAACAAGTAACTTTTTAGCCATTTTGGCTTAAAAATTACTTTCAAATATTAATCAGTTTTCAAAATTGTTGGTGTTTTTTTTATTATCAAATATCCGATTAATCAATTCATTGATGGTCTAAATCTAATGAAATCAAACATTAAAGATGTGGTGAAGTTGCACTGACAACTTTATTTGATTTTTTCTCCTGTTGCAGCACCAAATTGGATTATTCGGATTCTTAATTTTTCTTTTTGGCACTAAATCAAACTAGTTTAAACAGATAACTTAGTCCAAATACAGTCGATCTATGATCTATTTCGTTACTAAAAGCACTTGAGTGCGCCCAACACAGTGGCACTTTATGACTTCCGAAATTGAGAGGTTTTACAACGACTTGAAAGCAGCATCTCATCATGACCCAAAAGCGCGTTCCCGATTTTACGTGGCTACTCCCCCTCTACACCGTACGTGCGCGCACCCCTGTATCGCGTGGTGGGGATCATCCATATTGCTGCTGGTGGTGGAGATAAGGTTGTAATCCTGAGAGGCCCTCGGACACGTTTCTTTATTTTTATATATGTTTTAATCCAACGCTGACTGCTCTGCGTCTTAGACTGAAGCTCTTTTGGTCTAGGAGCGACAGAGGAGCGGCAGACTCCGCGGAACAACTTCACATTTCCTTGAAATTGAAGGCGAATTCGGGCCGGGGGGAGGACTGGTAATCCTGAGGGGGGAAGAAAGACGGTGGTGGGAAATGGCCACTCAGGTGGAGGCTCTCCTGCCCGGCAACCCGCTAGCCAAAGCGGAGGAGCACGGCAAAGTTATCCGAGGTGAGCCGGAGGAAGACGAGGGCGGACGGGGCGACGGGGCCAAGCGGCAGACGGGTGTCGCCGACCAGGGCAGCAGCGGCAGCAGCAGCCCCGGACAGGGAGGGACCCCCAGTACGGAGGAGCAGACCTCCAAACAGGCGACGGAGGATAGCAAAGAGGGCTGTGACAGCGAAGACAAACAAAACGAGGAGGGTGTTAAAAGCAGCAGCAGAAAGGAGTTTACTGAAGCTCCCCCGCCCAAGGTGAACCCGTGGACTAGGAAAATGAATGCGGTTACCGTGGTCAGCGTGAATGGACAAGCACACCACGGTTTGTACCCTCCCTACATGTTGATTTTCTGACCGTCAGTGTTGTGTTCGTGTCTGTCCGTCCAGGTGTGGTACCACCGGAGGACTGTCACGGGGGGGTTAGATAGCACTTATTGAACAAAAAGAGCCAAGGGGGTGCATAAACAAGCCCTGTCTGTGGTCGCCCTCTTGTTGCTCCCTCTGCAAGCTGGTTATATTTGGAGTGAAAGCGCCCCCCCCCCCCTCTTGGTGAAGACTATTCCTGGAGTTCATGGTGGCAGAGTGGACCCCATGGGTGGCTGATTGCACAAGGGATCACACCCTTAAAAATGCTCCAAAAGTTGGTCCAGCTTTTTAAAATGTAATGGGCTCTTACTTGTTATAGTTGAATCAGGACTCAGTCAGCATCGAGCCCCTTTAATCGCAAGATAAGTGATAGTAATTGTTACTTTTGGTCTGTTTAAGAGGAAATCATGTGTACTCTGTTTCTCTTTAATCGTGATCTGCAGACTTTAAGGTGCAGTTGAGGGATTATGTTCCCAAATAGATCAAATTTATACATTTTTAGCAGTGTCACCGTGCATATTTGCTACTGTGACTTTAAACTTTCAAGGTAGGAAAAGACAGAGGAGTCGGACTTAAAATGAGCTCAAATGTCCCCATGTTTAGCCTTCTTCATCACCATGTTCTCCCTCCCCCGTGTCCAACCTACTGCCACCCAGTCAGTCAAACCTGAGCTGACACACTCCCTGTACTAGCCCAATGTTTAAACCGGTGTTTATTGGTGTTTACATGTATGTTTTGAGGCAGGTTTCGACACAGTCAAGCCAGATATTAATGAGATATCCACCCATGTCAAGCATTGCAGCATTTGGCAGAAAAGCCACGAGCTTGGTCGGTTGTGTGTGTGTGTGGATGCTAAGCCAGCTAACAATAGCGCACACACACTCACACACACACACACACACACACACACACACACACACACACACACACACACACACACACACTCTGGCCTAGTGCGTCGTCAAGCCCTTCACACTCAGTTGTTAGCTTAGCTTCCAGGTTGCTACTGCTCACCTCCCGTCACCCTATGTAAAACATGTCAGCTTTTTAATTCTTTCGAAGATCGATTGTCGGCACTGAAACGCGACTAAACATGAAACATCTGCTCGTTTAATCTCTTAAAAAGGAGCAGGTTTGTTATGAGACATCACGTGTTCACTCCACGTGTTCCCCGAGAGAAAGGCATGGGCGCTGCTAGCTAGCTAGCTATTGCACCGTATCAGTGCAAACGCAGAAACCAGATATCATTGAGGTTGTCCTAGGTGAGGCTGTCTGGCTGTTTGGTGGCTAATAAAACGGTTGTCATGTCGTGTATCCGTTGTCAGCTCTTGCCTGCTTGTCCACCCATACTAGCCATCGTTAGCATGGGAGCTAGCAGGCAGAGTCATCATGGCTTCTGCATGATCTGACTGATCCGGCCAAAACCCATTACAACTAATTATATCTTGTCATTTAACTACACATAAGGGCTATCTCATACTAAGGGCACATTAATCGATTATTTGGACTGATTATTGATGATGCCCATGGAGCAGCTCTCCTCCTCCTGCTGTGTCAAGGCAACGTGGTTTCATGTCTCTGAGCCATGTGTGTTTTTTACTGCAGACAAGCAGTTTTGTAGTTACAGTCTGGTCATCCTGGTTCTGACTGCATCCTGTCAGCTATTCATGTTGTCTTTTTTGTTTGGCAGCTGGTTTGTTTACAGTGCTAAAGCATGTGTAACTAATGTAGACTTCAGGGTACAGTCTGTACCCTGAATCTGGACCAGTCTGGGTGGATTGGATGGATATGCACCAAAAGCTGTCACATCAGCAAGTAAACCTGGCTGGGAGCCAGAGGTTGAGATAACCAGGCAGTAGTGCTCCCCCTCCTTTTTTATGTTGCATTCAAAGACCAAAAATTGTTCAAATGCAAGTTGTGAGCAGATTGTCGTCTGTGTGTGTTTAGAGCAGTGGTTGCCTTTTTTCTACTTCTTGTGACTCCTTAATACAAAGCCATGTCTACTTGGAGTTGCCGCCACAGGTTGTGTTTATGACTCTTTAGCAGTTCAGTCATCCGGCAAATTACTCTTCTCAAATTGTTGGGTTGAAGGTGCGACTGTACAGTACTTTAACAGGAGGGGGGGGGAAAAAAATCACAGTTCAGAGTAAATAAACATAAATTTGAGTCAAAGTTTTTTTTTTTTATCAGCTTTGAGTCAAAGTTTTTTTCGTTGGACAGGGTGGGTTTCTTAGATTTGCTGTTCATGCAATGACTTTGGAGAAATGTGAGCATATTATGTTTGAAACAATCATTTTTGTTCTTGATTAACCTGACAATTATTTTTATCATTCAAAAGTGTGCACACACGGTAAAAAATTACCATCATCGTGTTCTTGAGCCCAATGTAATATCTTTTTATTGTTTGTTTATTGACAAACAATCAAATATCCACAGATATTCATTTACCTATCCTAGATGATAAAGAAAATGAATCACAAATGAGAAGCTGAAACTATTTGACATATTTGCTGGAATGTGTTAAATGATTCAGTGCTTGTCAAAAAAGGTTGCTGATAATTTTCTACCAATCAGCTAATCACATAATTGGCTAATTGTTTCACCTCTAGACTTAATCATGAGCAAATCTGCTTGATACTGTAGTGAGTGTGGACTGAAGTATCGCAATCCTCAGTCTTCTTTTTAGTTAGACAGAGTGTTCACGCACAACAGTGTAAATTATTAGTCTTTTTAAGAGGTAGAATCTTCTGTAATCAGTCATGTGTACTCAGTTTGTCCTTGAACAAGATCCTGGACTCCTGCCCTGGATAAAAACACCAGCTGAAAGAATGAAAATGTATTTCCACGGCCCAGACAGCTTTGTTTAGGATCATAGTAGGAGTGTGTTACCAAATGTGACTTAAATTTGTGGCAAGACAAGGGTGGATCTGGATTAGGTCTGCAAATAACAGTTGATTTCGTAATGAATTAGCCCTTCCATTATTTCTTTTGATGAATTACCTAGTCCATAAAATGGAGAAAAAATCCCCAGAGCTCAAGATTTTCCATGTGTCTCTTTTTTTTTCAGTTCAACCAAAAGTCCAAAACAGAGAGAGTCAACAAATCATTTTAAAAACCAGTACCAAATAGTACACGACAATTTATCACAACCATGTCTTTATAAATTACTATTAAAATTGTTGCTGATCATTTTTCTGCCAATCAACCAGTGAATTAATCATCTTATCATTTCAGCTCTAATCTGTGTTCACAGACACAGACAGTGCATTTTAATAATAACTGGCTGGGTTTTTTATTAATTATTGGGGAAACAAGCATGTCATTAGTTTGCCTCTCTTTGTCATTGTAGAATTGGGTTCAAATACTAGAATTGAAAAGCTGAACTTCTACCTATTTTAACTTATTTTTTTATTAAGAGAAATGTGTCTCATAACCAAGGGAAACTTTAATAAACACAGACTTGAACATGAAACATAATAAAATACATAAAACATACAATATTTATATTGGTATGATTTTCTGAAACCTATCATATAAAGTGAAAACACGACATAAAACCTGTAGTACATCGAGCAATGAATGAAAAACATCTTTACCTTAACTGCCCACTTGTTATATGGAAGACTGATCATGAGCTGACTCACAAAGAGCATTTATCAGTTTGATGGCATGGGAGACAAAATATTTCTTTCACCTTGTTAGATATGCCCTTTAATACTTCGAATTTTTGTCCGGACAGGAGAAACTCAAGCTCTCCACATAGAGGTCAGAGAGGCCATTATTGTCGGAAATAATTTGAGCTCTGGAAATTGCTCTCTTGGTGAAAGTGTGAGACAGCTGAGGTAGTTCAAAACCAATGAGTTCACAGACTGCCGCTTTCGTCACTTGTCAAGAGATTATCAAACCAAGCAATAGTTAGATGGAATCGTGGTTTGGCTGGCCACCTTCAGAGAGTAGACCTACCAGTGTTTGGTTGCTAATATTAGTAGTAAAGATGACTGGCTTGTCTCCAGGTTGTGTGGCCGCATTCTTTATATTTTCACCCAAAACCACCACGGTGACTCCCTTACCATGCAGCAACAGCTTTTCTGTAACAAGTGCTGGACACAGGCCTAAAGGTGTCCTGTGGAGTTTTTATGTAAACAAGCAAAAGTTCTGTTTACATTCAGTGATTCTCACTCAAACACATAACACGTGTATCCTTGAGGCTTAACAAATGCGTTACATGGTTGTCCTTCCTCATTATTTTTTGAATATTTATTGTGCAGAGTTTACATCCTTGCTTGCTTGGTACTAGTCATTGTCTCCACCGCCTTTGTTGTCACATTGTTGTGTGTCACCAACACCAACTGTACCATGAAATGGCCAGTGGGGATTTGCATCTTGTTGCCTGCGTCCTCCTGTGAATGCCCGACTTGCTGGTAAAAACATTTCTCCAGAGTGCAACTAGTGGTCAAAAACTCCACAGCTGCATTTAGCTTCTCATTCATTTCTATAAGGAGCAGGGGCAAGATGTATTAGCTTCTGATTGTGAGCTGACCCTGCCTCAGTAACTTCATGCAAAGTTTAGTCTGATTGAACTTTGGCAAGTGAAATAACATCTGCAATGTCCAGCCAGTTTGAGAGAGGGGGTGAACTTTACCCAGAGGTTACTGAGAGTAAAGTGTCTTAATAAGAAGGAGTATAATTTCCAGCTTTTTGGACTGTTGTTACAAGACGCAAGTACATTTTGCCAGGCTAAATCCTGTCTGACCGCACCGTTACTGGCCCAGCTTTGACTGTAGTGTTGAAGCTGGTGTGACATTTACATTTTTGTCATTTAGCGGAATCACTGCACAGTCTTGCGTTCACTGGATCTACAGTTTGTTGTTTTGTATGTTGGAATTGTTGCAGAGATGCCACTGAAAAAGTGGAGCAGTTGAACAAAAACAGATGGATATAAGTTAGTAAGGCAAATACAACATAAGTTCGACCATTTATTCTTGTGACTGTCCTGGTCATGAGTTTAAGTCAAACTAAACGGGTGTATTTTAAACATGTATGGTCCAGAAAAGTATTTTTCCAGAAAAGTTGGCTGAGTTCCCCTGAACACTTTAATGTCTTGTTTCATAAATGCATTTTGGCCCCTGAGGGAGTTCATGGTGCTTCTGATGGGTCACCACAAAACAAGAGTAGCAGTGTGTTTTGTAAAAGCAGGCCATCTCTGCTTAAAGTTTACTGCAAGTTCTTAAACACTATTTCATCCAAACACCGGTTCTCAGCTGATACTGGGATTTGGAGCAAATGAGAACATGCTGAGTGAGACATGATATGAGTGATGAGACAGTCCAGTGCATGGAATTAACTCTAACTGCCAGCAAAACGCAGCCACTTTGGCTAAGCATGTTAGTTTCCTGTCCTGCTGTGCCACCTGTTGCAGCTAACTTAGCAGCAACAGGTGGTGTAAGGGGCAGTGGTCGGGTATTGCTACAGGTACTGGTGAGAAGATGAAACATGAACCAAGAAGTCCAGTTTGAGGGCTTTACAGATACCAAGACACTGTACAGCCTTTTACACTGCAGGATCTTGGGTTATCATGGGTGAAGTAATTTGCTAATCTGCCTCAACGCCTGTAATGTTAAAAGTAGAATTATTGAAATAGTTTTGAACTGAGTTGTGACCAAATGAGAGCCAGGATCGGCTTGTTTTTTCAGACAAACTTGCATTTTTGTTTTTCTTTCTTCTGACTCATCAGCAGCAGCATCTCACTGGATCAACACACGTGTCTTGTATTGTAAAATGAAGGAATGCAAATAGGGAGCATTTTTATGTTGTACTTGTGAAATGTACGGTGAATTCTGAGCTGAAATTTTGTTAAGATCCTTTTTTTGTCCGGCAATAATTGTTTCAAATGGGCTATCATTTTGTTGCAACTGGTTTAAAAGTTATGCACAATTATGACACTCAGTGGCACAACTATTAATTATGGACATAAGAAGATGTTCATTCATTTTAGAGGTTTGCATGGCGCTAAAACTGACACCCCAAACTGGTCTTGTACCCATGGTGCTGCAGAATTGGCTTTCCCTCTTACCTTTACTTACAACACATTACACTAATGAGGCCCTTTTTAAGGAGATCCTCCTGCATTGCTGTTATAATAAGACCCCTCATTATGCAGCTTTTGCTTGTTTACTCTAAACCAAACAAAGCTGGTAAATTGCTGCCCCAGTGTGTGGTTTTTAGATCGCATCCGGGTGTTCAGGAATTAAATTTGTGACGTGTAACAGGAAAGCGTCGCCGTCTGTCCTGCGATGCCGGCTCTCCCTTTTACACAGACATTGATCCGGCTCTGTGACTGCCTCCTCTGCCTGCTTATTGCCAGAACATCACCATCTCCTCTCCGTTCTGTGTTTGTTTCTTTTAACCAGAACAGAGAGATGGAGTAAAGGTGCAGCATTCTCATCTTGAACAGGCTTAGAGTATTTGCAAAGGCAGAGAGAGAAACAGATAAATGTCTAAACTGGAACTGGACCCCAGCCCAGCTGTTTGTCTGGACCTGTCAGGTTCACGTAGCCTCTTCTGAATTTCGACAATAATATGCTCTATGTGTTTACTTGATTTTTACATTTACTGTTTCACTTGAGGTGACACTACGGCAGTCATCATCTTATAGCGAAGCCTGCAGATGCATCAGACAATCCTTCCTTCATGTGACTGTTATGTAATTGACACCTACTTAATAACTTACTAACTTAAAAGTATAGCCTGCAGCTTGCTCATATTAGTATTTGAATTTAAGCATCAGATATGTCTGTCATCTTTTTTACACAAACATGTAACAAACATTTTTAACAAGCATCACTTAACTTTTATAAGAAATGTTACATTTTATAGTAGGACAATAAACCTGTGAGTGCCCCCCGGTTCAATTATGACATGGAGACATTCTCGTTTTTTTATTGGTTGACATTGATACTGATATAGCAAGATACAGCAAGTAATATCAAAGTATTTAGGAAAAAATATATTATTGGTATCTATAAAACATGTAGGGTTAACAGTCTGTATTTTGGCTTTGTTTTGGCTGCTATTTGGCTTTAGTAAAACATTTGTGAGAAATTTTGAGTGATTCTTGTATGGAAGGGATATGGGGGTGGGTGTGGGTGTGGGGGGCAGCTGTGTATGGTCCTATTCCACTGAGATAAGGACATGGCATCTTCAAAAGGGAGAGATAATGTACTCATGAACACTGTGTTCCATTTGAGGTATCAGAAGTGATACCCAATCCAATTCCAGCCTTATTTAAAGTCTGTTCTGTTTTTTCTGTTGTGAACAATGCAGGCTGACATGTTGCTATCCTGTAGCTGAGGTATGACCCTTGCTCAACAAATCAGGAATGACTGGCAGGTCTGCCAAATGAATAAATGTGGGTTCGGCTTGATGCTTTAGCATTTCTTAACCGTGCGCAGGAACCTTAATTGACCCATGCAAATACCGCTCTCTGTTTGAAACTGTAGGTAGAAAGGGACTGTTGAGTGAAACCCCCATTCTCTTTACACCTTTCATAACATGTCTTAAAGCCAGTGTTCATATTAAAACCGCAGCTTTTGTTCTGTGAAAAGTTGTCTTAAACCTCAGGTAGGGAGTTGAGCATTTTTTTACACCGCACCTACAATATTGTGGTAACATTATATACTATAATGTAGGTGTGTGTGTGTGTGTGTGTGTGTGTGTGTGTATAATACACACACACACACACACACACACACACACACACACATCTGAGGAGTTACAGTTGTTGACAGATATATTAATAACATTTAAAGTTTATATTTACATGATAGTGTGTTATATACTATATACTACTATACTATAAAATAAACAGAGGGGGTTAAAGTGTTACCATGGTTTCCTTTTTTTTCCTGGCTTCCCGGCTTTCTTGACAGCTCTAAATTAAGTTTGAAGTTCTCTGAGGTGTGATGCTTTGAAGCAGCTTGGCATTCTTGCAGCAGCCGCTTCTACCAGGAGCTGTTTCAGAATTAGCAGACGCCTCACTTGTCTCCCACATTTGTCCCTGTCCTGTGAATATGGTCTTTGTTGGGGCCGTGAAGAAGCAGACCCCCGCCCTCAGTCATCAGACCCCTCAAGGCCGTTTGTAGCTGGGTTTTATGAGATGTCAGGACCTGTCAAAGGTCATGAACCTCGAAGGAGTGCTGATGTGTGAAGAGGTGAAGTGGAACTAC
Organism: Seriola aureovittata; assembly: GCF_021018895.1. Classification (NCBI taxonomy): domain Eukaryota; kingdom Metazoa; phylum Chordata; class Actinopteri; order Carangiformes; family Carangidae; genus Seriola; species Seriola aureovittata. The sequence continues at coordinate 13,044,974 of NC_079378.1, read as the reverse complement.
TGTTGCAGACCAGACTGCTACTGCGGCAACTTCCAAATGGGTGTTAATTGTGTGTATGTGAGCTCAGCTGACTGGTCAGCCTGTGGAAGTGAGGTTGTGTCTTCATGTTTGGACGGTAAGGTGAATGTTAATACCTTAAGTGCAATGGCTTTCTTTATTGTTAATGCTCCTGAGCTGTTAAATTCCAAATATTTCATGTTGGGTTTTTTTTCCAACTCATATTTACCTCCACGAAGGAGATTATGTTTTCACCATTGTCTTTGTTTGTTTGTTTGTGTGTCAGCAGGATTACACAAAATGTACTGAACCAATTTGCACCAAAGCTGGTGGTGGTGGTGGTGGGGGGGGCATTACATTACATATCCAATTAAAAGGGCACATCTGGGAACTTTCGTTAACATTGCTAGATGTAGAGATGGGGCATTTTTTGACCATGACTTCTCAGGAAATGATATATGGAGCTTGATGTAAAAATCAGACAAGATAATGGCGCTGAGATCTGTGTAGGATCTTGTGCAGGTTAATGTGTAATGCTCTTGTCAACAAATGGTTTGCAGTTGCAATGGAAAACAGAAATTGTGCTGTCATATTTTTGTCAGTTTTGTGTTACCTTTTATCTTGGAATCATTTTTCTTTAGCCTATGTTTTTACTACTTGTACGAACAGTTTGAACAAATATTTCCAATGGTTTTCGCACATCTCGAGCATCAGTAAAACGACACCCAGATGGAACAATCAGTTGATTAATAGATGCGTCTATCAGCTGAAAATGTATTTGAAAACTACTTGAATTAATTTTAATCAATTAATCATTTATCAAGTAAAAATGCCAGTTGTTCTGTTTTCGGCTTCTTAAATTTGAGGATTAGCTGCTTCTTGTTCTATATCATTTTAAATTGACCCTCTTAAAGTTTTAGACTGTGGGTCAGACAAAACAAAATGTAAAGCTGCTCACTCTGTCAGATATCAAAGGTCAGAACCTCAGAGCAGATTAACCCAGAGTGGAAATGCTAAGATAAGTAGCAGCCTAGTGTCTATTCTACTCACTCTACTCCACCTCACACACCCACTCATCTCACACATACACACATACACACACACACACACACACACACACACACACACACACACACACACACACACACTCTCTGTCAGCTGTTTCAGATGAGCCCATGTCTTAGGTCGTCCAGCTGAAGTTGCTTTATCTGTCTCAGGGTTGTGTCTGGACTGGACGATAGTCACATCTCTCAGCCTCGGCAGCGCAGGCGTTCACTCAGGGTGTGGATTGTTTGCTGCATCAAGGATGTGTCTAGTCAGTGGTGCATAAAAACTGTGACAACCTAAAGGCCTCAATTTATTAGTCCATCTTTGAGGAAAGAAGTAAAAAAGTACTTCTCTTCTTTCACAAAGGAGGAAGATACCGGACGGTGGAGTGAGTTTAGGTTTCTAGGAACTCTAAAAAAGCGTGTCACATGGAGAAAAGAATGCCAGACAGGAAATGATAGCAACTGTTATTACACGGTTAGACTTCATGTTCAGCTTCCAGGTGGGACACAAGCGTATGCATTCACTCCAGAACAGCTGCTCCCGCTGTAACAAGATATTTTTAATCAGTGAGAACAGCAAAAAGCTGCAGTGTCAACTTTTGCCATTTTTCTACGCTTTCGATTTAGCTCGCTCCTATCACACTCTGGCTCTACTGGGGCCTCACAGCTGTGGATAAAGCTGCCAGTACTGTATGCTTCTTCAGAAGCCACATTGTCCAGTAGCTTCAGATTGGATTGGAAATTGGGGGAGGGGGGATGTATTCCTGTAACTTCCCAAACTATCAATCCAACATTCAGTGAGTGGCCGGGTGTGCGGAGATGAGGAAGTAAACAGGGTTTGAACGTCTCTCCCTGGCTCCTTTTTTTTTTTTTTTTTTTTTTTTTTTTTTTCATTCATCGTTCCTGTGTATGACTGGGTGAAACAATAGATAAATGTTTCCCAAGAGAGTGTTTCAGACTGCATACCGTCATCCCCGTAGTTAAAGATTAATATCAATGTCCCTCTCTATGACGGCCAGCTTTTCACACTGCCTTCAGGTGTAGCCATTTGGAACAACTATGAACATGACTGACATCTTAGGAGGTCGGAAAACACAATTAGCAAACTGCTGCTTTTCTACCCGACCCTAACTGCATCAACCTGCACTGTTGTGGTTCTGCTTGGTAGCTAGTTTGACTGTGGCTAACCTGCGATGGTCTCCTCCCTCGTACCAACGTGTGGATGTGCTGGTGTTGTTTTTAAGAATTTCTATCAGTACTTGATGTAGATTGTAACTGAATCTCTGTGGTTCTGCTTTTATTGTAAAGCCCCTACAGGAAATGCAGTGTATTTGTTAGCGATGCTCTTCTTCAGTAACACAATATTTGGTCAGTGCTATTATATCAGTGTTAGATGCAGCTCTGAAGTCGACAGGTTGTTTCTTTTCGCTTGTGAGAACAACTCCAACATCTCAAGGTCAGCAACGTTGTTTACCTCACTGTGGTGTCAGCAGCGACTCAGCCCGGTGTGAATATCCCCACCCGGCTCAAAGATTAGCATTTTTCAGAAATGTCATAAATTACACGTGGTATAATTTTTTTATCATGAGAAAATTTACTATTTTTCCCAAGCTGTTCCATCAGTTAAGTTCACATCAGAAGTTAAAATCATGAGTCATTAACATCACACAGTTGTCATAATGTTTTAGCTCACAGCAGGACTAGAAGCAGCTGTTCAGTCACAACTCTCAGCCACACACTATAGCTGAAAAGTGTTTTAATCGATTTCAAAAAGAAAAAGCTTCCCAGAATAGATTTGAGGATTCATCCAGGAATTTGGATGCAGAGGGATGTCAGGTGAGGTGTGTTGAACCCAGTTACTCTCTTTGTTACATGACCTCGGCTTAATGTGTGTGTGTGTGTGTGTGTGTGTGTGTGTGTGTGTGTGTGTGTGTGTGTGTGTGTGTATGTATGTATGTGTTTTTTGTTACTGCTGCTGTGTTGTTGCTGCTACTCGGCATACACAGGGAGACCCCTCCCAGCCCTCTACTGTCTGAGCTTTTGACTCTGCAAGAGGTGATGTCACCACACTGATCATGTGACGCCGGGGAGAGTATTTGATGTATGTGTGTGTGTGTGGCAGGGAGGCAGGCGATCTGTGGCATACGCTCTGACTGTCGTTTCCTCCATATTTGGTTCTTGCAGACAGGCTTCCCTCCTCTGTCGTCACTCTGCTCTGCCCTGCTCTGCTCTGCATGGACCGTCAGACTGCAAGCAGCTAGTAGATAAAACCGAGATTAAGTTTCACTTAGATAAAAAGTTACTTGAGAAATGACAAACCATTAATAAGGTTATTTCAGTGTGATTGTCACACTCCTCATCTAGTTGCTGTTTCTCTGTAATGAGCCAAAATGAAACGGCTGTCTTCAGTGCCTTTTAGGGAACATACCGAGCACTTGCCAGGATTTACACATTGGATGTCTAAATCCTGGCGGTGTTTCTCATTTCTTTCATCCAGAGAGACACTGAAAAGCATTTAGAAATGTAAATGCATGTGTTTATAATGAGGGTTTTTGGCTATTAGACCATGGCCTGTGGGGATGTCTTGTTGAAAATCGTCATGTGAGGAAAATGTCAGACTGCTGCCTTTTCTCCCTTTGACTTGCCGCAGTAACTGGGGAATCCCAGCATCCAACACATAACCTTAATAAGTAAATCTTTCAAATATGATACAACTTCAGAATCATGTGACAATACATGTGGGAAAATGAAAAAACCTACTCGCCAAAGCCAACAAAAAGTCCCAGCATCTGGTGGAGGACCGGGCTGGTTTCCCAACACAACCACTGTGTTTATCTAAGACTGCAGAGCCGACGTGGCACAAGGTTTATTTATAGGCTCCACCAGCAATATACCCTGTGGGCTTTGGAGCAGGTATTGTCACTGGTGCGTGCTGTAGTACCCTTGGGAATTTGTCTTTGGACTCCATCTGAGCTGCGTGCTGCGAGTTTCTGAGAAGAGGAGGGAGGGACTTTGTGTTGGGAGTGGTGAGATTTGAGATTATAGTAAGTGGATAGAAGAAGGAAATCTGACAGAGCATTTGAACAACAATACAACGTTAAGGTCATGCAAGTTGAGGTTAATTACCATTAATATCCCTTCAGCTGTTTTGTCTTAGTTTAAATGTAACATGTCAGTAAAGCATTTTGCATGTGTAAAATGATCAGATATGGAGCCCACAAAGCTGAGTGAATTGAACTGACGGTATTACGAGACAGAGGGGGAGATGGTGGTTAATGTGAACAGGCGGGGGTTGGTGGTGGCTAATGTTAATGGTTGCCTCTGGCTGTCTGCCGTGCACAGCAGGCTAGAACAACTGGCCCTGAGTGCTGTGAAGAAAGACGAAGGGAATTAAAAACAGCAGAGAGAAGGAGGACAGTGAAATTAGAAGAGGGGAGGAACTGCCAGAAAGGAGAGGGTGATGATGGACTTGAGTGAGGAGAGTCTCTAATGCTAATGTGTGCTGGGTAAACTGATGATTAGAGAGAAGCCGTTAAAGGACGACGGCATTGTTTTTTATCTGGTAGCTTAAGCTCCTTCAAATTGCCATAACTTTGACAGCACGTTTTAAATATTACTTTTCATGTCAGAATAAGCTCTGATTTTTACATGAGTCAGGGCAGCAGTTTCATCAGGTCAGATCTGGTAACATCTAACACAGCACTGAAAATCTGAAAGGAAATGATTTTTCTCACTGTAGCGCAGAGAAAAAGAAGGTCAAAAAAGCTTTCACAAAACCACAGCAATCATCAGATTTGCAGCCCCCCTCTCTATTAGATATAATTTGTTTTATTATTTCTGCCAACTGCATTGTTGAAAATTTAAATACAGCACTCAAGGAAATGGGAATAAAAGAGTCAGGTTGGTCATGTTAACTACACACACACTTTCAGTGACTGACTGCCTTAAGTTTTATATATATATATATATATATATATATATATATATATATAAAAAATTTTGTTTGAAATTCTGACACAAAGTTGGTTTGAAGTTACACTTCTGTGGCCTGAGCAGGTTCCGCAGTGTGCATTGCTCTCGTGTCCGTGTGTCATGGGTCATATTTCAGTTACATCTGATCCATCTCAATCCTACCATTGTTTTTTTTTTTTGTTGTTGTTTGTTTATTCAAAATTGCACTGGAGTGATGAAGTCAAACAAGCTGGTCACATTTGTCAATGACTGGTAAACTTGTGTGGGCAGGTTATGTATATTGTCTTTTTAATTTTATATTTTGAACGCTACATCGAAATAGTGTTTCATTTAGCGCTGTATGATTCTACACAATTAGAACATGTTTTGTGTCAGACCTGAGACTAAGATTATCTATTTTGTAATTTAAATGTTGGATATAGATGTTGTCAAGCACCAGGGATTTTTCTAATAGTTTCATTGGCCTTTGCCATTTTGTACGTTGTTTTGAAATTTCAGGTGGTTGCATACATTCCTGAGTTACCCTGCAGAGCTGCAAATACAGAAGAGCTTTTTGTTTTCATATAATCTCATCTTTTTGTGAGGAGGATTAATGTATTTCCTTGTCTTCCTCCTTGATTCTGACTCATTTTGTTCCTATTTTGAAGCTGTTTTCTCCTTCAACTCTGGATAAATTAGGAGGACTTGGTTTGATGAAAGCGATCTCCCTGTTAATGCAAATATAGCAGAATCATCACTCAAACACACGCACGCGCGTGCTCGCACACACACACACCTGACCTGTCCTTGAGTTTTAGTGAATGTAGCACTCTTATCATGGTTCTTGTACTGTTGAGCACATAACACTTAGATAACACCCAGCCCTCCCTCCTACCTTTTGTGTCAGGTTGTTCTCAAGGTGCTTTCACACTTGGAGCTCTGTTTTGAGCGAATAATTTCAAAGTTAAAAATCCACGACTAGAAGTTCATTTATACCATTTTTTAGTGTATCTGAAGCATCGCGAAAATTAGATAAATTACACAGATAACAGACTAAAAAGCAAAAATTTACTGATGTGATTGTGAAACAGGATTTCCCTTTTTTCGCTTTTACTTTTGGACATAATTATGATGAAATAAATTTCAGTCTACTGCTTGCAGACTTGTTTGATTGTGGATAAAATGAGAATAACTCGACCCTTCACCTTGTTTTTTTTTTTTTTTTTTTAAATAGAAGTTGGAGGTTAGCTACATAAGAGTCAAAATTTGAGTTTTACCAATCAGTTCCCCAATATTTTGTGGTTGTGGCAGCAGGAAGTACCAAATCTAGAATAGGTTACTGTTGAAGTTCCTGTATACCTTTTTTTATTTATAAAGCTATATATTTTTTTAACAGCAACGGTAGCAAATTTCACCAGCACTTTGCGGTTGGACATTAAGGCTGTTTTAATGTATAGTCCTTTTGGACCGAACCAAACTCGGTCATCTTACTCAAGCGGTGTCTTTTTTTTTTTTCCAACAAAAAGGTTGGCCATGCGACGATGATGACTTTTTTTGCCATTTAGAACTTATTTTTTTATTGATTTATTATAATGTTATTCATACTGTTCACAATGCTAATACTGTATATGCAGTTTAGAGTAGTTTAAAGTATGTATAGTAAAGTATGACTCATTAAATAAATAGTTGGGGGGGGGGGGGGGGGGGGGGGGTGAGCATCAAGCCCTGCTGAGGGGCAGCAGCTTATAGTTTGGCAGATATCCTGGGCCTGGGAGGCTCTGCTCTGACCTGAAACTATCATCTGATATCATCTGATAACATGGGGAACGCTGAGCAGCCCCGTGAGGGACCGTGAGTGATGCCTTACATGCCCTCACTGGAGGAATCATGGCAGATTGCTCAGCTGATCAGTAGAACATGGCTGAGCTTGACAAACCTGCTGTTTATCATTGAACAATCATTGATTGTCCGCTGGTCGCAGTGGTAGCTGAACTACAAGATTCAATTAGCAGTCACATACAGTTTTACGAACACAAACCAGCCTGGCTCCGTGCTTGGCTCATGGCCGGTGGTGTTCTGTGTTAGTTTCCCAGATGCCTGAAGTGGTTTTGAAAGGATCTGTTAATTATTTGATTGTGTGAACCTTGAAATGAGAGGAGCTTAGCTTCATGTTTGTCTCTGACATCAAAAAGCACAATATATGACCTCCTTTTTAATGAGTATGTAGAAAGTGGTGTAGGAGGAAAAAAATTTTTGGAGTACAGCAGTATGACAAACAGTTTCAGGTTAGAGATTTGGTGTCTTCACTTTGCGAAACACCTGAAATACAAATGTATGTGTTGTGAAGGAAATTAAGAAAAAATCTTTTTACGTTATTACTTTATGGGGAAAAGATAAAGACAGTGTTTTCCTGTGGCATTTACTCTTAGGCTGTGTTTGAAAGTCCCCTTTCACGATGACTAGGCTGAAAGACGAAATCCTGACGAGGTGTTTCATCATTCGTCCCACTTCCTGTGATTAGGCATTCAAGAAAAAAGCTCCTGAGGAAACCAGTGCAGAAAAAAACAACAATAAAGTCGGAACATTTCAACACTGTGCAGGAAAGATCTGGTGGTCACACTGTAAATCTGTGACCCAGTTGTGTTGTGTTGATACTTGTTAAACATACTCTGTCATGCAGTGTGACTTCTAAAAATTTCAGACTACTGTTGTTCACACTTTCTGCTCTAACTAAGCAGATAAGAGGGGATGAATAAGAGAGGAATTTATGTTGATTCATTGACTCAATTTAGAACAAAGTTGTTGCCCAGGCCAAAGTTTCTACGTCAAGCTGCTGAGAGGAGATCAGGATTTTTGTCCTTGTTGAATAAAATGTGTGTTGACGTGGCCCAAATGTGGATGTGTGTCCTTGTTAAGACGGTTATAAGACGCCGAAGAAATGCCTGATCAGCTTTGCCCTGTAAGGCTCGGTGATATGTCAGTGCAAGATGAAGTATATTTGAGAAATTATCGGATGATTACCTTTGCCAAAGATGTTATGTTCTGTGTCCTGTTTGTTTGGTTGTGAAGACCTGATCACACCAGAGAGTGACGCAGTGAAATTACTGCATCTTTTAAAATCATTTGGTTCCACGAGCTCAGTGACTCCGTGTGAGGATACTTAGTGAGCTGCTGTCACAAGCTAGCCTGCCAAGTATGACAAATGTATTAGAAAACAGTTGGCTGTTTGCACATTCAGCAGTTACAGAAGAATATTCATATTTATTTGGCCACCTGATGAATAAAAGTCTAATATTCACTCTCTTCGAGCTCTGTTTTTAGTCTCCGCCGCCTCCTGAGGGAAATATTTAGCTGCTAAATGCTCCACTTTGTTCACCAGCTGGTTGCTAGCTGTGTCTGTCTGCTGCTTTTTTTTTTTTTTTTTTGCTGAAAACAGCTGATGTTGCGGCTGAAAACGACGTCATGAGGGCGGAGAGAGAGAGAACCAAAACAATGAAGTTGTGGGCCGGGCGGCAGAACAATGAGCTGAAACCCTCTATAAAGCTTTGTAAAGAGAGAAGCTGTATATTCAGGTGATAATTGTCTGTAGTTTCATCACTGTCAGCAACCACTTTCACATTGTCACATATTTTTCACATTATCATTCAACATATTGTCATGCCTGATGACTGATTAGATTTTGGTGGTCAAAAGTCAAGGTCATGGTGATATTACAAAATACGCTTTGGGCCATAACACAATAATTCATACGCTAATTGCGACACAAATAATTTGTGCAAATGATCTGCACAGATTTACTTTGCCCACATGAGCAAATCCACTAATCACAATTCGACTGAAATTGATTGATTTTCAATTTTAAACCATTTGAACCATTTTGAACCACTCCTTTTGTTTTTGGTACGGTTTGTTTTTTATGAACAGTTGTACTTAATTTGGATAAAGAAAATCTGGCATATGTATCCACCAACATTAAAAGGACAAATTTAAAGGATTGGGCAGGTCATGACTTCTCTTATTGCTTCCTCGTGTAGCTTGAAATTAAATTAAATTATGGCGAGATCCCTGTGTGGAAGCTGTAATGCTACATTTATAGTCTGTCAGTAAAACAAAACTTCTTTGGGACTGTATGCATCAACTGAACCCTGATGACCTGCGTCACAGTCAATGAATTTATATTCACTTCAACAAGTTTTAGGAGTGAATGAAAATGTGTCCTACAAACTCCCTGGTCATGCTCGAGTCTTACTGCTCGTACAAACCTAGAAAGACATTTATGCTGGAGACTTGATGCACCATCAGAAAATCTAACTTTGAATAGGATCCTGATTCTGTGTTTATTGAAAACGTCTTGAATTTTGGTGGAAACTGCAGCTTTGGTTCAAGGAATCGTCTTGTTCCCATCCGTCATTGACGATTTTTGGATGAATGGCAGGTTCATGGGCCATGATTAGGGTTAGCAGCAGCAGACTGTTAAAGCAACATTATGTCTGAGTGTGAGATGTTGAATTAACCACTGGAAACAGCACCAGGTTTTAAGAAGCTTTTATTTCACAGTAAAATGTGGGCAGGTCAAGAGCTTAAACTACCAGCTTCACAAAGCAAACATTTCACTGTTGGATTAGTTCACATGGGCTTTTTATAAAAAATACCGGATTGAACCAAAAAGAGCTGCTTCTTTACAAGATGTGCAAAACTGCTGGAGTTGGCTTAAAGGCAAAATCAAAATTCAATTTAATGTAATTTTATTGACGCTAATGATTTTATAAACTGTTAACATGAAAATTGACCTGAACTTCTGATCTTTGACCAGAGAGATACTCCTTTTCATTTAAAGTAAGTGGAAGGCAGATTGTCACTGGGGAAAAGCCACAAATAACTTGTCGTTAATAAAGAAGTATGCGCTTACTAAAAGGAATGATGATTTACAAATATTTAACTGCTACTTTCAGTCTCTGAGCGTTAGCCGCTTTGTTTTTCACAGAATTGTCTCAGTTCCTTTCTCATATTCAGACACTGTCATATTGTACTGTGCTGATAATGACAAGGACGCCTCACCCTCAAGCTATTGTGGGCTCAGGTGGCATGTTTGTTAGATTTTTTTTTTCTTCCTCTCTTTAATTCTTCCTGACACGTTTTACTGTGCGCCCTTTAACAGAAAAGAAACTTGATAGAAATCAAGTTTTGGAAAAATCTTCCTGCTGACAAAACACATGATTGTGACACAGTTTAGTGAAATTAAATGAGGCAAAGGTCAGAAGTGTAGTGTCAGGAAGTTTGAACTCAACATCACTATTTCTCAAACTCGTCACTAGGAAGTGAGCAAATAATTAAAGTCGTAAAGTTCAGAAAAGGTGATGTCAGTAAACAAGCACATCCATTTACACCAAAGAACACAGGCCCAGGTTTCAGTCTCCAATGTAGGGTTTCTACATTTTGTAATTTTGCTCCTAGATTCCTGTTCCTGTTGTTGGGTACATATCTCTGTGTTGCTGCTCAGGAGACATTTTTATGTCTTGATGAGTTTTGATTTGATTGCCTGCATGGGGAACACCTCCAGCATCCAGTGGTCGCACCTGCTTCCTCTAGAGCTTTATTTGCTGCACTACTTCTGTAAAATACTTCTCATGCATCACTGAGTCCTCATGTGGCTGCACAGTCATGCTCTCTGCAAACATGACCTCCAGTTGGTCACTGTTTCTCAACAGGGTTAAAAAAGAAATGGCTGTGATTTTCAGGCCATAAAAAGTTCAAGATTGACACAATCACACTGGCACACAGGCATAATGTGGCTATTAAAGCCTGCATTTCCCACAACTCAGACATAACATCCTACGTTTTAGTGGAGTATATTTCCTTTCCTGTTTTTACTCCCTTCTGATGTTTGTTTTGATCGTTTGACCAATTAAAGGTTCAGGACTCCTGAGCTAGGCTTCAGTCTGACTGGTTTGCTAAAGATTTTTTTCATTATCAATTCATTTATGAGTTGTTTGTTTTGATTATTCGTTTAGTCCATAAAATTTACAAGATTGTGATGTACCTGGATGTTTTGTCTGACCAACACTCAACAACCCAAAGATATTCAATTTACACTCATTAGATGGAGAAAAGCAGCAAATCTTCACTTCTGAGAAGCAGCAAATGTTTTGAGTTAATTTATTATCAAAGTTGTTGCAGGTAGTTAATAGGTGATTTCAAATTAATCAGCAAAAATCAGATAATTGTTCATCTTTTTTTTTTTTTTTTTTTTCCCCAAGCAAAACTGTCGGACATAACCTCGTTGCAGCTTCTCTATTTGATGCTTTTTCTCTCTCACCTGACGGTAAACTGAATATTCGTCGGACAAACTGAAAACACTCTAGACTGTTGGATATTATAACACGCATATTACATTTTATAGACAAAACGATTAATAAGTCTGTTAAGAAAATAATAGAACAATAGAAGTACAAAATTCACTTATGAATACATGCATACACCCATGTCTGTAAAGAAACCCTTGTATGCTGCTGCTCTTGGTGTTGTTAGATGTAGTCTGGCAAGGATTTTATTCCCCCTCTCTTTCTCTTTCTGGCGCTGTCCCTCGACACGATTGTCCTTAAGGAGCTTACTGAGATTTGCTCTTTGGTGTAAACGGCTCGGCAAAGTCGCTGTGAGCCGCTTTCTCTCCTCCATATCACTGCGTGTGGTGACAGTGCAGCCAAAGACAGCAGAAAGTAAGATCTATGACTGTAGGACACCAGCCAGGTCAGAACGATGACGTGAGCCTCGCCGTTCTGCTGGTATGGTTTATGAATATTCATGAGTGGGTATGACTAGGGCTGGTTGTTGCTTGTTTTCATGAGGAAAGTTGTATTTTCAGATATACTTGACTGTCAGTTCTGTCTGCACTGCTATGTTTCTGTGATCCCTGGACATTTTTGTCATGAGTTTCCCAGTTTTCTGTCTGTGATGCTGCTGGTTGTCCTGCCCATTGACCTGGTTTTAACTGTCCTTTCAGGCCACGTTTCTCCACGTTGAATTAATGTGCTCCGGGTCTGATCATGTATTCTAGTGGGGGTGTTATGTTTTGTTTTGGTCTGTTGAAACGAGTTGTTATTGTTGCTGTATCTGTTTACAACAATGACAAGGCAGAAAAAGGATGGTAATGTTTCTTTTAGTTTATCTGAAAATAATGTCACATCTGAGACCTGCTGAAAAAGCCAAATAAAATCAGATGATTTATTGACAGCCTACCTGCCACAGGTAGATAAGACAAGTAATGGAAAAGTTAATTAAAACAAAGAACACAGACAAATAAACTGAGACAAGCAAGTCAGCGAATGTGGGAAAAACTGAGACAGAAAAACAAACTATTATATGTTTGATCTCATGCGTTTTTTTTGGTTGATGTCTGTTCAGCTGTTTTTTTTTTTTGTTTGTTTGTTTTTTTTTTTAGCAGAACTTTTTTTCTATGAAAAAAAAATCTGTTCATTTCACATGCTTTCTTCTCCACACATCGCTTTTGCAATGGCTTTAGACTCTCTGTGTTCATGTATGCAGAGCCAGTTGTAATGCCGACCATCTTGATGTGTTTCCACAGAATCGACCGGCCCCGCCAAGGTAGTGCGAGCAGGGAACCCACCCAAAGCCAGACGTGGAGGAAAGGTAATGATCTGTGCTAGCGTGTGCGTCACATTGTAGTCATTAATGCTCTATTCAAGGTTAAAGAAGTATTCGTAAGATCTAAGAGTACCAGCATGGCATCTTTTGGTAGTCAACAAACACGGGCAAATCAAAGTGAAGTAAGTAAGTGCTGCAGTGTGACTTGTGTCAAATTTACAGCTTCCACCGCCTCATAGATTTGTTTTGGATGAATCCTGAGAGCTGAATAAACTAGAAAAGGAAAAATAATAAACTAAAGGGAAAACGGTTCTTGTAATTTGCCCTGTTTCCAGCCCAATTGAAAAAGAAATGAACCATATGCAGCTCACAGTATCTTCAGAGTAAAATTTTAAAACGATAACCGAGAGGCAGAAATAGGCTTTTGTCCACAGTGGAAGTTGTGCTGTCATTCAGGATATTTGTATCATCAGTAGGTTAATATAGTACTTAAAATACTTATTTTTGGCTCAGTCACACGTCAGTGTTTTCATCTCTAATGTGTTTACTTTCAGTTGAGTAGATAAGCATAGTTACTGAATTAAAACCAAAGCAGTTTATTGTTTTTACTTCACTTCACTTTTTGTGTCCTACAAACAAATTAACTATAATGTGTTAGATAGTAATGTCTAGGCTGCTGGTACGCAGACACTTCCCTCTGTTTCCAGTCTTTATGCTAAGCTATCTGTTTTCTGGCTGTAGCTTTATACTTGATGCTCAGATACAAGAGTAGTTTTGAAGTAATCGTTTTGAAGTAATCGTTTAAACTAATTTAAATGTTCAGCTTCATTGTAACTGTATTGGATTTGCTGTTCATCACCATCTGGACGCTTTAATTTCTGTAGACGTCCAGTACGGAGAATGTTGTCTTGCTGTTAATACACCAAAATACTATGATTTATAATTTGGGAAAACAACCTTTTAAATACTCTGGTCCAATTCAAAAAGGACACAGTCATTAGACAGCTCAGTGAAGGTATGTGCGGTCAGAGTGCCGGTGTTTATCTGTCATGCCTCAAGCTGTGTGTAGTATCCTCCCCTCACACTTTGTGGAATGCAAATGTGAGCTCCTGGTGAGCCAATGGCCCGGCAGATAAAGCAAACACGCTCTCCTCAAAGCATTTCATTCACAACTTCATACCTTTGATGGCAGTCTCTGCTGTAGTACTCAAGGGCTGTTAACCACACCTTGACCGCAAACCTGTATTACGCTCTGAGGTAACTGCGGTGTTGCACGGACAAAAGACAGAGATTGACAAACTACAGGCAACATATGGCTGAATAAGGGTTAAAATTGACAATAGGGAAGTTAGAATAACAGTGATGATGAAAAAGTGTCTTTTTAAGATATCTGTTCAGGATTTTAAAGCTTGTACACCAAAATGTCATGAAAATATTTAAATGGGATGTCTATTTGTTTTTTTGGTTTTCAGCACTTGGCATGAAAAGAGAAGAATCTTCTTTTGTTTACACTCTTTTCACCTTTTGTTTCCTGAAAATGCTCCTACTATATACTGCATATATTTTTACACATATTATATTGATAAAAAATCTTCAGGTTTGACCCTGTTACATCCATACTGAATGTGTGATCTTGGATAAAGTCGCCTCACTGCTACCTGTGGCAATCCTGCTCATTTTGCTTTTTAACTTGTCGCTCAGGTTGGAGATTTTGGCGACGCAAACAGCTGGCCAACTCCGGGGGAGATTGCAACTAAAGACATGCAGGTAGGTGGTGGTGTTTGTTTTGAGAAGTGTTGATTTACAGATTGGTATAGATGTATAGAAGACACACTGATGAGGTGAGGGTGGTGTCTGTTAGGGACTCGGATCCCTGCAATATTTCATAGTTGCTGCAGCGGAATCAACCTAATTTCCATACATTTATAATAGGCTGTAGTGAAACTGAGGAAATACGTCTCAGGGTCAATGTGCTCCAGTGTCAGACTTGTATTTTTATCTTTCTTTCAGCTTGTCAGGCCTGGGAATGTTTGCAGTGGCTTATAACAACCGTTTTAGTTCACAACAACTTAATATACCACAGACATGCTGCAGAAAGATGTAAAAATTAAGGCTTTCAACCATAATACTTGCATAGCTGGACTCTTCTAGCAGTTCTAGTAATTAAGTTTCTTTTAAATTTCTATCCGTAAGAGAGATCTGAATCCTATGGGCAACTCTGGACCTTGTACAGTAGGGATTTATTGTGTTGCCTGCTGTGAAGGTGGTCATGGTCAATGAGTGTGATTATAAATCAAGACCTTGTGACTAAAAATCCTTTGGAATGGATATGTGGGCGAGGCAAAGTTACAAGAGCGATTTAAATGAGATCCTTCAGATTTGGTTGGATCGCTCAAAGTGGGCGTAGCTCAGCAAGTACAGCGGCGCAGCACAGAGCTGTAGAGGACTGCTTGTCTCTGGCCACACCTCCCTCACACACGCTGCTAGATCAGGAAGAGGAGAACAAGGGAGGATTATAGACCTCAACCGCACTCTTTTGGAAATGTTGCCAGCTAACACACCCACCATCTCACACACACACACACACACATCTGACACATGATATTGCCCAGCTAACTACTACGTCCCTTGGGCAGAGAGTCGAGAGCAGTTTTGTATATTGGGCGGGGTTGATCTCCCCAAATCACATTTGAATGGATAAAGTTATGTCGTCGTTGCCCCCCCCCCCCCTTTTCAGGATTGTGATGACTCATCAAAAATGTTTAAATGCTTAAGGGAAGGGAGGGATTTTGATACAAACATAATAAGTTCACACATTTTTTTTATTTCACTGTGTCTTTAAGTGATGAGAAAACAGGAATTACACCCACGTGTCTGCAGCCGATCGCCGTTTGGGAACAGCAGAGCTTTTGAGTTGTTACCTCAGTGATTATGTGACTTGTGATTGGAAGTATGACTAGGTGTTTTCACGCAGCGCTAAGTTCACATAAGAGCTGTGGCCGTATAATTTCAGGAAAAAATACTAACAACTTGATACCAACAATGACGAGCAGGTAGAGGCAGACAGGCGTTAGTGTCGGTGTCTGTTGCTCAGGTGTGACTCCTTTTTAAAAAGTTCAAAAGGTTTAACAGACATAGGTGACAACAGAGTCAATAAGGGGGATGGTGTTGATTAAAAGAGCATCTTAGTAGCTTCAAGCCCCAACTTATTATACTCACCAACCAATCAGCTCGTTCTGCTACACTTCGCTGTAGTGGATGTGTGTAGTTTTCTACAATAGGTATTTTAATGGTTGTGGCTGTAATTACACAGCAGCTAAACAGCACGTCCAGACAGAGCAGAGCAGTCTGCGTCTGCTGGCCCGACTCTGTGTCCTCAGGACTGCATGTTTCTTTTTTTAAAGTGCTAGGGTTAGTCCAGGCTCACCACCAATGCCAGGACCTCTTGGACTCTGTGGAGACAAAACAAAGATGGCTGACCTCAGAGCTGGCATCAGGCAAAATGTTTCAACTCTGAAATCAGTCCTCTTTTTCAGTAGCCATGGAAATAGTAAAAAATCAATGATTTGGAAGAAGAAATCTTATCTCAGACCTGAGGGATTCTAACATGTAAATCCTTTCAGTTAAATGGAGAGCTCGAATTAAAACACTCTAAGTTGTCCAATCAGAGGACAACCAAAATTGTATTCATTTTCAAATGATTATAAACACATTGTTAACTAGTCTTAGGCCTAAACATCTACACCTGTCCCAGCCCAGCTCTAGTTTAGACCCACTTGGCTCATTTGTCCACAGATTGCTGAAATAGCTGATTGATGGATTAACAGAAAAGCTGTCAACAACTAATATCAATAATCAAATCATTGTTGAAGACATTTATGAAGCGAAAGCACAGAATATGTGCTGGTTGCAACTTCAAATTTGAGCTTCTCCTGCTCTTCTAAACCGAATATCTTCTAAGTTTTAGACTGTTGGTCAGCACCTTTTGAAAGTCACTGTCATTTTGTAGCTTGTTTGTTTAATACATACAAAAACAAATGTGTAAAAATATCACTTTATCACTGGTTATGACGATTTCTTGGTCTTCTCATCAAATTTTACTATTTCTTTTAACAGCAAAAAACGGAGAAATCAGAGGTGTTCCCAACATTAACCTGATGCATATGAACTGTACTCTAGTCTAGACTGGCTCAGCTCAGGTGTCCATAGCTCCCTCAACCATATATCCAACATATAGAACCCCTCCCCTCTATACTTAACCTCTCTTTCCTTCCAGCTGTTGGTCCGACAGGGGATGCATCTAATTTGTTCCCTCTTACAGTAACCAGTCACTCCCGAGAGCCCTTTTCTATTTCTGATCTCTGGATGATAGTGTGTCACCAGGAGAGCGACCCTGGTAACCTGCCCTATTTTAGGCAGCCAGGTCTTTAGAACATGAGGGAGAGTGCGTGTCCCCGAGCATGAAAATGTGGGTCACATCACCAGAGCCAGGAATAACCGGCGGGTCCGGTGGCAGAAATCAAGGGTGGGAGGGGCGGAGTTGGGAGACGATGGCCAAGCCCTGGGAAGGGATGTCCTTTTAGGGATCCCCCCCTCAGTAAAGCACCCCTGGATCTGTGCTGCTGCTATTCTTAGGGGGACGGAGTTCACTGTCCATCACGTAACATTTGAAGCTGTAAATCACTCACTGAGCTCCACAGATCAGGCATGCTGGGAAATTGATACACCGACACTGAAATTTGATAAAGGCAGAGTTTTGATTGCAGGTTTGTGCTGTAGAGTCTGATGCTGTAGTTAAAGTTGAACTTCAATATTTCATACAATAATCCATCTTGTTATCTACCTTTCATAGCTGTAAAATAAAAATTCCTACATTTATGGATTTGTATGGGCTTGTATGGATTTCCTTTTGTGGCTTTTCTCCAGATAAATTTTTTTATTATTGTTTTGATAGTTAATGATTAATGATGCTAGTTCCAATGTCTGAATCTTCAGGATGTGTTGGATTACTTCTGTTTTCATATTAGGGCTGAAACAATTCCAGTCTGAGTCCAATGACAGAAAACTAATTGGCAACTATTTTGATAATCAATAATTGTTTAGTTCATATTTTTACACTAAGAACATGTTTCCATTTTCTGGCTCCAGTTTCTCCAAAGTGACGATTTTCTGCTTTTCTATTTTGCACTGTTGGTGGGACATCACAAGCAATAAGAGGATTAAGGCTGCAACTAACAATTAATTTCTTGATTTTTTTTAAATTCATCAGTTGTTTGGTCTATAAAGCACAAAAAACAGAGAAATGTTCCCCATCAATTTCCTCAAGACAGAGATGCTTTGTTTAGTCCAGTGAACGGTCCAAACCCCACAGATACTCAGTTTACTCTACCATCAGGACCAGACACAGCAACAGATTGTCACATTTGAGAAGCTGACAGCAGTGATTGTTTTGTCTAACGATGACTGAAACAATTATTTGTTCATCAGAATAGCTGCTGATTGATTTTCTGTCAATCGAATAGTTGTTGCATCTCTAAATAAGATGTTTAATTCTATTTTTCTATATTTTCTGTTTCTATTTTCTCTCTTCAACAAAATTAGTTTGAAGTCCATCTTAATATAACACATAGATACCTATTTATAAGTTGAAGTTCCAGTTCCCTAGTGGAAGAAGTTGGAGGGAAAGCCCACAGTAAAAAAATACATTATAAGCAAAGTCTGAGTCAAACCAATCAAATAGGTAAAATCCAACATTACAGTGTTTTTAATATAAAATTCCCTCTCGCTGCAGCCTCACATTAGTTTCATCTGCACTTAAGGATGCAGTTAGAGAGGGATTGCGTCACGGCCAGCATGGACAGAAGGAATGACCCACACTCTTGTCAGTTCACATACTTGCACTAAGACAGACTTGGAATCCGATTGTTATTTAACCCTTTAGTTATGTCATCCTGTTTTCTGTCTTTACAATCAAATCAACGCCGTCTCTGGTAGCTGGTATGATCAAAATGGTATTAAGTGGCAACAGCTTTAAGTATCAGGACTGCACACAGGCATAAATAGTTCTCCTCTTCCTCTACGGTCTCTGGGAAAAACAACACTTAACAGCACACGTCTGTGTTCAGGCCACAGTGTGTTGCGTAGAGTGGACTCTTGTGTGTTGCGGTAGTAAACAAAACCAGAACTAACATATGTAACCAGTTGGCTTCTTATGTTTCAGCCCATTGTGTTGTCTGCTTTGCGCCCAGAGTGATCAGTGTGTCAGGGGTTGGAGCCATGTTCAGGAGTATTTATTTTTCTTAGTGAAAGTGGCTGTTTGAGCAGCTTCATCAGTACCTTCCTGTGGTGGAAGAGGAATGAATCAGCATCCCTGTGAGCTCAGCATTACTGTC
Organism: Seriola aureovittata; assembly: GCF_021018895.1. Taxonomy (NCBI): domain Eukaryota; kingdom Metazoa; phylum Chordata; class Actinopteri; order Carangiformes; family Carangidae; genus Seriola; species Seriola aureovittata. The sequence goes on along the minus strand of NC_079378.1, from coordinate 13,025,983 downwards.
TCCATTTTCACAGCCGTTACACCACATGTCTTTACTGATTCAGAAAACACACTCCTCCACTCACACCTGAGCTTTGAACAGTCGACTACTCTAACGCTTGATTTCCATCATGTCACACTGTCCTTGCTAAAAATAATTGCCTCTTATTCCCATCTGTGCAAAATCCAAAGCAATAAACATAAAAAAAAATTGTAATCCTGCCCTGATGTAATGACATCATCGTTAGCCATTTAGCCACTGAAATGATATTGGATGTACTTTATAAAACCCAGAGGGAGCTCAGTAGAGTGTAGCTGCAGCAGATGCTTCTTATTATCCACAGCTTGTGCAGCATTCTCTTGGCATTTTCATTGTTTGATAGCAACAGGAAGACGTGTAATGCCCTCATGATGTTTGAGCAGAGCAACACAACACAGAGGAGCTTTTAAAGGGGCAATAATTAAGTTTTTTTTTTTTCTCACTCCTCAACTGCCTAAAATGACCAGATTGTCGGGACTCACTGACTTGGCCCAGTACTATTTCACATTTCACATTCAAGAAATGAAAAGCAAACAAACATGAGGTCATGGGATGATCATTAAAAATTTAGAGTGAATTATCACTCATGGTACATACAATAATTATGAAAGATCAAGACGGAGGGATGTGAATGTTGCACTGATAATAAAAGCCAGGGTTTTTTGAGATGACTGTTGCGACTTTCTTCCAGAAAGACTGAACAGTGGGTCAAGATCAGAAAACATGAGCATGATCAACCATGATTTCTCCACGTTCCCTCCAGCAGTGTAACCGAGAGCCAGTTTGTTTATACTTCTGTTTGGGAGTGATAAAGAAGTGAATAAAGTTTTTCCAACAGTAGTCTCTCCATGTCCGGGAGTTCGTGGAGGACGACTGCATTTCCCAGGCATGCAGCTACATGTCTTCAGTCATTTCAATGTCCAGCTCTGTTTCCCATCCTCGTTTCACATAGTCTATAGGTTTCTTATTCAGTGATGTCATGCCATGGTAGAACTTGCCTATAAGACTTTAATTGTTTCCTGAGCATCAGTAAATATATAAATAACAGTTGGTGGCTCTCTGATATTAGAACCTTTTTACAAAAACAGTCACAAAGCTCTAAATACCTGTAAAATCCATCCCACCCAACCTGTATGTCTGACATAGGTTATCAAAACAATTAAGCTTCCATTTTTTAACAATCCGATTAGAAAAGTTACAAACATTGACATTAAAACTCACATCTCATGTTCATTTTCTGTTTAGCTTTAGAGCTTGTTGTATGTTTTTTTTTTTTTTTTTTTTTTTTTTTTGATATAGTGTGTGTGTCACATCATCATCCACCTCATTGTCTTCTCTAAACTGCTCTTCCCTCCCTCTGTTCAGATTGAGGCAGTGACACGGACCGTGTCCTGCCCGCCGACTGTCAGGCAGGTCAGAGACTCATGGAGATTCACTGTAAGTTCACCCTGCAGCCCAAGAAACCTGCAGCCTGCCCACCTGATGATATTCAGTCACTGTATCTGATTTGTGATACCAGTAAACACTTAAACATTCCTACACCACACAAAAAGAAAAACATCATAGTGTCACAGAGTCTAAGCTTGCTGTGAGTCCTCGCTGCAAACAGGAAGCTGGGACTAGGCTACGCACTGTAAACCGGAAAAGTTTCTAAATTGACTCTCAGCAATGAAAAACATCAGCCAGTGAGATGCTGCTGTTTATAGATCTAGCACTTTGCTCTGTCTAATGCTGCAAGTTATCAGTCATTTGGATAAACATAGTGTAAACACATTTTAGTTAATCAGCATCTGTTTATTGAGGGTACATAAACTGATAAGCTGGCAGACTTTCTGATGTTGCTCCAGCAGCTCAGACAAGCCATGATTTCTTGCTGTGGCTAAACAGTTGGTTGTTTGTTGTCAAACTATGAGAATTATACATAGAAACACAGTGAAAAAACTGGAAGTCATACTTGCCTTCACAATAAAGGGCAGGATTACTGTCTATTTGACATAGTTTCTAAGCTTTAAGCTTAGAGGGTTTGAGATTTATGAGCTGATGCAAATTTGGTTGTGCACCTGATACAAGGCCTTTCTCTAAAGTTATCTATCAGCCATTGGTGATCTAAACTGCCTGTCCCTTTACAACAGTCAACATCTAGAAGGAAGTCCAAGACTTGTTTCTTTGACGTCTGTGATGTAAAGACTGCATATGATGGGGTCCAGGTGCCTAGATGACATTATACTTCAGTCAAATCCATACAATAAATGCCACATGTATCATCAACAATAAAATCACTCCAAATCAAAACCGTGAGAAAAACAAGCCACTGTTTAGTTTAATAAAACTCAGATGGCTACTATAGCCTTGTTGGTACTGACCTCAGTAAACACAAGTCAGCAACACTAGCGAAAGTAAAAGTAGGTTTAAGTTTCAGTTTGACTTAAAGTTACTGGGCAGGTTTTTGATATTTTGGTTTGGTCTCTCTCAGCATTTCCATATTCCCCTCTAGTTAAGTTAGACTCAGGCTCAGTTCACGACCTACTGCACTTTTTAAAGCTCCAAACATAGTTATAGCAGCTTAGCTTGGTTTGCTCATTAGATGTTTTTTTTGTTTGTTTTTTTTTGGTCAAATAATGAAGACTGTTATCAAAAGCCAGACTGTAGATCTGTCTGTTTAATCCTCATCCTTCACCTCGTTTTGAAAACGTAAGGTTTCAGAATACATCAAAAGGAGGTTTGGAACATTTAGAAAATTCAAAGTAAAGTGAAAAATTCTGTCTTTTGCAACAAGATTAAAGCAAAAACGAAGAAAAGTTTTCTTTGACAACCCTGAATTGCAAAACATTCTCTAGCTGATGACTTTAGATTAAAGCTGCTGATACGTGCATAATTACTTGGTGGTAATTATGAATACTTTGTGACTTGGACCACTTGGCTACTGATAAAGTTACTGAACCAGTATTTGGACCACAGTATACTAAACTTCAGTGTCTAATTTTATTCTTGTTGGCTTTGCGCAGTTTAAAGAAGAGCAGTAACAAACATTTTGGCTCTTTCCATAATGGTCCCATCATACCTGAATAAAGCCATAATGAACATTTACATAACTGACATCTGTGGCTGAATGCCAAAAGCCATTTCTTTAACAGATAGATGAACGAGTAATGAAGGGGTTAAAAGAACAGCTACACATTTGGCAGAAATAGTATGGGAATAATAGAAGTGTATAAATAAAGTCTAATAAAATAAAATGTGATTATAGGTTGTGCAGACAATTTTGTATGTAGCCTAGGTGGAGCCTCCTGCACATCTTATGTCAAGTATTACAGAGCATTAAATTAAAAGCCCTAACCTGTAATTACACACTGATTCATCTTAAACCTGCAAGCAACCGAATGAGAAGAAGGATGAGAACCACTGCAGCCTGTGATAAATACAAATGCCTAATTTAGTTAAATCTGAAATGTGTTCCTTTGGCTTTCTGAAATAATTTCTGTGACAGTCTGATCACAGTCATTTCATAATGGGTATATTTCATGAAAGTTGTTTGCACATTTGCAAGTTTATTCCAAGACCGTGCTCATTACAGAATTGCTTGTGCCTCTTTTGTTGTTTGATGTTTGGTGAGACTCACTGTTAACGATGTTATTCAGACCTACCGTGCACGTTTGAAGTGGGTCTTTGAGTTCAGTGCGATTAGATAAGTCAGCAATATGACACCTTGAAGACTGAGTATGTCAAGGTGTATGAGTGTGTGTACATGGACAGAATGGTTTGGGTTATGAATCGTCTTGTACCTCTAGTTACTCACCCGACTTAACACAAATGCTTTGCATGACTTCTATGCAAACCCTTCAGGAGTGTCAAACTTTGCAGATATGTGTGTAGCTGATAGCTGAGCCGCTGTAGCACAGAGCAGCAGCTGGGCTCTGTTTGATTTGAATAAACTCAGATACCGGCTCTGTGCGCAAAGATAACCACCAGAAGCAATCCATGTTCGGTGAGCCATCCTGTGTCTGTAACTGCTTGTTAGCCCAGGCTTGGCTGGAGGACAGTGGTAGTAGGTAGTGTTGTTCTGCTGCAGTTACACATTATAATGAGACTGAATAAAAGACAGGATAATGACAACTATAAACCACATGCAAAGTCTGCTTTGTCCCATTCATTTTTATTGTGGCCCCGCGGAGGTAATATTTGCAATGTCAACCTGAGGGTATAAAATCCCTAAAACCTCCCTTGCTGAATGCAAAACCTATTATTTATTATCTGTTTATATACTGATCCCACTTTATTCTACAAACTAGATTGTTGGGTATTGTACACTAAAACCTTCTTTGATTCACAATTATCTGCTCTTGATTCATTTAGTTTACACTTTTCATTACAGATTTGAAATATTGCCCTTGGTGTAATGAGTGCTGGTTGTATACTTGAATTAGTGTGATAACTGCTATACAAGGTAGTTATATATGCTGTGATTCTGATGTTGGCCTAGAAACATCTAGTTATTTCCTGCAATTGACTTGTTTGCAAATCCCCCCTTAGTTACGATGCCTGTCAGGCAATATGCAGGTTACAATAATAACAGTGGCCCACCATATACCACTCAAATTATGGTGATTTTAGACAACAAGGCCCTCGAGTTCACAGAGGTAAACTAAAGAAACTTCTTATTTCTAGCAAGCATGCAGCGATTTAGCTAGCTGAAATGACTACTGTCACTGGCAGCTTTTACAAACTGCAGCTAGCTTGTTCCCCAAACTGATGTTGGCTGAAAACGTAGTCTCCAGCTAACTAGCTTAAAAACCAGAAGCCTGTAAAGGGTTTTAACAATGCATTTGCTGGCTACATGCGTGATATCATACTTAACGACTGAAGCTAAAGCTACATGTCACGTGTGAAAGGTCAGCACAGTCTCAGGTTTTGTAAAGACTAAAAGTAAAGACCACCTGTCATACTCTTTGGATACTGAGTATCTCTCGTACCAGAGCCTCATGCCCACCATGTTGGCATGCTGAGGAATCCAAAGCTTGACATAATTATCTTAGCATACATGCTTGCTAGTTACAGTTGTTAAGCTATGATTGGTCAGTCACTGTTCAGGGGGAAGGTTTATGACAATCAATTGCCTGACTGTAATCCTGTGCATTTTTAACCAAAAACAAAATGTAATGAAACTTGTTTTGACGTCAGATTCCAGATTACACTTTGCTAAATCAGGAAAGACCAATGTGTAAACTTGTATCTGTGCCTTTAATTTCAGTCAGTTTCATTTCCTGTAAAAATGTGTTCTGCAAAATAGTTTTGTCAGACAACATGAAGTGCAAGTGTAATTCTGCTGTTGTTGCCTCCTGTGATGGGCTTAAATGTGTCTCTAGATATTTTCTAAATCTGTATCTGTTTGAACCTGTTTTGTCTCCAGGCCCCCAAGAGGACAACAGCCAAGAAGGACTCTAAGGAGAAGAGAGAGAGCAACGAGGAGAGCAAGGAGAACCTGAAGGCCAAGTCGGACGACTCCGGAGAGGAGAAGAATGGTGACGACGATTCCCAGAAGAACGGGCCGAAGAAAAAAGGTGAATTTGATCGGAGATTGTGCAAATTAACATGCTGAAAAGCAAAATGATAATACACACAACATAAGTACAAGTTAATGTCGGCACCCAAACAGGGTTGTGTGTTTGATTTTAAACTTCAGCCTGTTAACACCAATCTGTAGCTAACATACAAGTGTAGGCATTCAGCACAAAACTAAGTGCACCTGAGTACGGTTTTGATTTGAGATGACAAAAAATTATAATAAGATTTTTTATTGATGTAACAAACATGGACTTTCCACTGGCATCATCCTCAGGCCAGTGTTTTCCCCACAAGTGGTAAAGATCTTTGTCTAGCAAAGCTCTGTACATTTCATCAATGAATTCAGTTTATCTGGTGAGAAGTACAGCCTAAACCACAAAGTATATACTCAGACTTGTTCAGCCTGCCTGGACCACATTGTATTTGGTCCTTTTTTAGGTATTTTCGAGTACTTATTCCACCTGCTAACTTAACCAGCCCCTCAAACACTTTCACTTTCCAGCTGAGACTGGGGGTTTTGAGGACAGGGTTTTTTTTTTTTTATCTAGTATTGTTTCCCTTATCTCTCTGTGGGTTTTTCATAATTAGTTGTTAGTCAAAAAAAGATTTTCTTGAAAAATGATTTTCTTTGTTGACTGACTATAAGTACTAAAGCTAATAATCTTTGGTTGACAGTTAGAAATTGTAGATGTTGTCATGGTGTCTGTTAAACGAAGCTGGAAGAAATAATTAACAGCTCCTGAAAAGTGTGAAGTAAGGTAATATTAGGCAGGAGAAAGAAGATATTTTACACCATTACTCTCACATACTCTCCCCCAGGGTTTCTCAGCTCGTTGTTGATGTCGTCAAAATCAGCAGTGAACTTTGCTGCACTTTGCACAAGGTGTTCACACTTGAAGTTGGATTCAGCTTCTTCTTTTTTTTTTTTTTTAATAATTTGAGCCTATAGCAGATGACTGAGTAGACGTTTGTCATCGCCAGTTGCAGTTTTGGCAGCAATAAAAAGTTTAAACTCCACCAGCCAGGCCAGACAGCGAGTGTTTTCTGACCTTCACAATATTGTTACCCTCAGTGACGAATGTTAGGTTTGTTGTGGGAGTACATCTTTGTGACACTTCATGCGCAGACAATCCACAGTGACGTCGACACTGAAACACCTTATAAAAGGGCAGCAAAGTCATTTTCATAAACGTTGAACTGATGACCATAAACATATACTGTACTTTTTATATATTTTAAAATGTCAAGTTTTAGGCAAAAATCAAACCAAAACTTTGTGTGTCGACTGGAGGTGTTGCCCTGTGGACGTGCTGTAGAAGTGATGAGCACTTCATGTCTCTTCTCTGACTAAACATCAATGAAGAGAGCTTTCACAACTCTGATCTCAGCACTGAAGCAAAAAGAAAAATCAAACGGAGCCAACACAAACCCTCAATTAGTCACCTCCAACCAATGTTACTATTTAGATGTCTCGCTCATGGACTGGTGGGCTGATGTTGCTTGCAGGATTTGTCACTCTGTAAACTGTAGTGAACTGTTATAATATTAGACCAGTATTTACATGCTGTCTTGAGTCAGTAACCTCTGTCATCTGCAGGTCCATATTCTTCTTTTTCTCTTTTATTCTCTCCCTCCCTCCCTCCTTCTCTCTCTCTTACCTACTCAGTCAGCCGATAGACGCAGGGCCACGTCACTTAAAAGTGGCTGTCATTTTCTCTCTCCCACTGCATGTGGGATCTGTCACACACTGACCCAAACATCGAAAGAGCACCCATGAACCACATGTTATTCAAGACAGCAGATCACTGATGCAGCCTGCTGGTCAGCAGAGGTACTGCAGCTGAGTCAGTGCTGTTTCACCAATAATAAGACTCGGCACAGTAATGATAAAAATCTTTTCTTAATGTATAGTTATACACATAAATATACTTGCAGTATTTTCAGGGCAGTAAGAAGCTTATAAAAGTTAATAAATTTACACATTTGGCAATAAAAGCTTTTATGGCATCTTTTTTCAGGTTTTTTAATATATTTTTACATTTATCATAGACACTGCAGAATATATGCAGAACAAACGCATTATGACTGAAATGTGATCATCAGTTAGCGTTAGGATGGTGAAGATTGATTGCAATTGATTACACAGGGATTTAGGTGCCATTGCCCTTTAGTACGAAAAAAAAAGGGTTTAAATCAGTGTCTGTTTCTTGACAGTAATAGTCCAATTTTATCCAGTATTTCTTTTCTTTCTGTAGTAAAAGGGTATTAAAAGATAGTTAAGAGTGTCATTCACATAGTCGACAGTAGGGGGATGCTCTGAAGCCAGTATTTGGCAGCAGTTTGTGGCCTGAGAGATTTTATGTGGCAGCTTTTGATAAATCAGGTATTTTCCTTTAAAAAGCGTGAAAATATAGAAAATTTCAATGCATTTTACACAGAAAATGAACTGATTTTGCTGAAAGTTCACCTCTCTCAATATATTTCCAATAAAAACTTTGCTTTTGAAAGAGGATTCAAAAGTCTGTTCATGAAATATTAATTTTATGAAAAGACTTCAAAAATTTTCAAATTAAATTAGGAACTAAATGAATGAATTCATGCTTTTCCTTTCTAACCGTTACAAACAGGAAACAAGCAGAAGTGGGTTCCCCTGATGATCGAGGTGAAGTCGGAGGGTCCTAGGGAGCGCTCGGCCTCAAGGAACAACAGCAGACAGAATGAAAACCCCCGCCTCCCTCCCAACGCCAGGAACGACCTCAGAGGTGAGTCTGCGATGCCATCACGCAGCGCTGATATCACCGTGACAGCAAGTGAGGCAGCGTGTTTTCAGGTCGTACCAGGTAGTAAATGTCAGCAGAGTTTGGAGAAAAGCATCTGAAAATGAGCTTGAATTGACGTGAAGAAATCCCAGACATCTGGTTTTACATGAAGCCTTCAATGCCCGGAGTTATTATTAGCTAGTGCTGCTTGACGTGTGAAAGCATGGGACAACAGAACTTTATTCCACGGAAAGTGTCTGCATGACTGCATCTGTAGCTGTTGATCTATTGATGCACATTACTGCATTTGGCTGATTGAGGCAGTGACTCAGCAGCAGGATGTAGCGAGATCTGTGTGTGCTCCTAATCTGCAGCTTCTGCTTTTGACAGCTTAACCATTCAAATAAACGTGTAAATAACTTACATTCACAGAGGAAACAAAGTGTGTTATAAGACATCTGATCTGCTCTTCTGCATAATGTTGCAAGTTGCAAAGAACTTTCTTCTGACAGAAAACTGGCTTTCATTTGATGTTAGTTTTGATCTGCTAGACCGGTGCGATGATGTGTTTGTGCGGATATCAAGGATGTGGCTGGTTTCCCTGCAGACTGGCACAGTCAAAAGTACGAGCGGGAGTGGCGCGACGATCATGACGAGGTGTCCAGTGTGAAGAGCGAAGGGGCGCCGTTCCGCGGAGGGTTCAGAGGTCGCGGACGTGGGAGAGGAAGAGGCCGGGGACGAGGCAGAGGTGGCGGGAGAGGTATGATTGTTTATTTTTTTTCACTCGCAGAAGCAGATGTTAAAAACTAAAAATACAACTTTACCACCAGTTTTCTGTCCTCACAAAATGTGTATAAATAGAGCTTTCTTTTCCTGGCCTTTCTTATGTGGTTGTCAGCCTCTGTTTTTTTTTTTTTTTTTTTTTTTTTCCCTGAAACAGTGCTGGCACTGACGGGCGCTGGTGAAGATTTCACCACTGTGCTGCTGGTGTGTCTGTAACCACTGGAAATGTCTTTAGTTAGAAGCAAGAATGTGTCTCTGTGATGCTTAAACTCCAACATTAACAACTCTGTGACATTCGTAAATCACATACGTACAGTGTATTATGGACCTGTGATCATAAGCTCATAGCTTCTACCCTGTATCTTAATAGGAAGATTAAAGCTGTTTTGTTAAGCAGAAAACTCTTCTTACTTCAGCTGGAGATATTGTGTCAGTCAGATCTGACCTGCAGTCATGCTGTAGAAGTGATGAGCTCCTCATGTCTCTTCTCTGACTAAACATAACTGGAGAGAACTTCCACACCTCTGATCTCAGCATTGAAGTGCAAAAACAAAACAGAAATCACTTTAACCTTTGTGCTGGGTTAAGTTATGTAAATGATATAAACACTGATAATGATTAGAAACCTCAACACACTGTCAGTGACTTGTCACTTTGCAGTCCTTTAGAAATACAAACACTCCTCCCAAAATAGGCAGGTCAGGGTTGGTTGAGTAGCTGAACACGCTCTGTTATTGTTTTTGCTGTTGAAAGTCAGTTAGCTGGAGAAGAGAGATGAGCACTCTCTCTCTCTCTCTCTCTCTCTCTCTCTCTCTGAAGAACCTTTAAGTGTCCTCACAGAAAGCGACAGCTCAACATTTACAGTCTGAAATGTAAAAGAGGTAAGATGGCGTCAGGGGTGGGGCTGATGCTTAAAGCCCCATTTGAACACACAGTGGATGAGAGGAGGCTTCAATACCGCTGATTACCTGAAATGAGAGTGGTATCGATCTTCTGGTGTAACTCTCAAGAAAAAGAAAATTAGCTTATTTCCCAAAATGTCAAACTACTAATTCAATAATCTCTATCCTCGTATTGCTACAAGGTAGAAAGGTTTGACTTTGCCAAACAAAATCAAGCAGGGTTAAACAAAACGGTGTCCAGCCAGTCTGACAGAACTGTAGCTTTGTGTGTCCTGTCTAGTTCTGGTTTTTTTGGGGCTGATTCTGCTCTCAAACTGGGTGTTTGGTGACCCTGATCAGGCCTCACCAAAGTTAGAGCAAAAACACAAATGTGCAATAACAACCAGAGAGTGTTGGAATGAGGAAAGGCCTTGGATCCAGCTAGAGAAGCAGGTTTCCCCGAAGTCCTGTTGGTTTTGGCAGGATTCTCCCTCTCTCTCTCGTCCCTGTTGTTCACTCTTTTCGTACACATCTCCTTCGCCTCGCTCTCTCGCCCTCTCGCGCTCGTCTTCCACTCACTCTCTTTGTTTTCTGTCTTCCTCCGTCCTCGCTCCCCTCCCCAGACTGAGGTAGAGAAAACACTGGTACCTTTCAAATTGTATAAGAGGGAAGAAAAGTGTGAAAGAAAACAAAGATTACAAACAACCCGGAGGAAGAAATGAGAGGGGATTGTCTTGAGGACACGTTGACTTTCTGCAGCATTGAAGAGACGGTCAGAGTTAATGCTGAGCGGATGAACTTTGTGTCTTTGTGTATTAACTCGGCTCTTATGTGGGCGTACTCCTACATACTCGGTACACTCCCACTAACACACACTCATTTTTAGGCTGACTACGTTCACTCTCTTAATTTTATTGAGTTTTATTTCCTTCATCTTTATTTCTTTCTCTTGCTCCTGCAGCCTGTCTCTCCCACATATCCCACTGCCTTTCTTCAAATTTTGAAAAATGAAATTATGGCTGACAGGATGATTTTTCAATAAAGGAATGTGCAGACTCAGAGCTTAATAAATCTGGGTAATTTATCTACTTGTAACTTGATCCAAAATGGAAATGCCCCGGGCCATATTAAACCAAATGTGGAATGATTTAGTAATACAATGTTAACTCATGGAATACCAAATACTAAATTTGTGATTAGGTGCAAAACAAAACACTTGTCGCTTCCACTTGGCTCAGTAGCAAAAGATTCATCAATGAAAAAGGACGTTATGAGAAGACTGGCGGAGCAGAAGACAGAAAACAGCTGTCAGAATAAATGGTTTAAACAGCATTAATAGCACTCAGCTTTTCTCATATGTTGTCTGAAATGTACTTTTAGTTCACAGCAAAGTCACTTGAATAGACAACTCAAACTGTGCAGTGTGAGAATGATCTAAATCTCCGCCTGTCCATCTAACCGACTGTGTCTGCCCTGTCCAGGTCACTATGACTACCACTATGGCTACAAGTCGTACGATATGAAAGACGGACCCTACGGCCAGAAGTTCAGCAACTCGGTGACCTACTACTACGACAACATGAGCAGCAACGACCTTTACTCCGTCGACCAGGACCTGCTGAAGGACTACATCAAGAGGCAGATGTAAGTTGAGCTTCTTTCTTATAGCAGCGAGACCAAGGCGGCACTAAAACATGGAACGTTTTAACAGATTCGATTGAGTTTTAGGTGCAATGAAGGTTTGAAATCTGTCATGCTGTAGAAGTGATGAGCTCCTCATGTCTCTTCTCTGACTAAATATCAATGGAGAGAACTTTTCACAACTCTGATCTCAGCATTTAAACAAAAAACAACAAATTTAATTGACACAAAAAAAATTTGTGACATATGTGCTTTGATCCGGACCATGCACGGAGATAGTAGATCTTAAACTTGTATAAAGTCTTTTGTGGCTCCAGAGAGAGCTACATGAAATCTTAAATATGCCTCAGATGATGTCACGTGAGTCAGTGGTTGGGTTCAAACACTAAAAGTTTGAAAATAAAAATAAAAATCAGCAAGTGCGGAGAAGTGAGTTTACCACGCCTCTGTTGCCCTCTCCTTAACTGTGCTTGAAGGGCCACATTAATCACTATTACCACAATACCTGAATCTCTTACTGAACTTTCGATGTCCGAGTTGCATTGTGGGTAATGTAGTCGCCAGGTTCTGACAAGGAGGAAGAATGTGTGGAATAAAACAGACGTTATTTCTGGTTCTGCTGCGTCCAGCTTGAGTTGGCCAATGTTGTGGGAGTGCAAAATTAAGTCAATGAGTATTCTTTTATACATACTCTTCATTCACATATTTCTTTTACCTACAGTATGAGTTGTAAACTGATTAAATAATCTGATCCTTATTTGTTCATCTTCAGATTTGATCAAATTGGGCTCTGTGTATTAATTTTGGTTCTTATCGCTTCCTGGATTCGATTTTTGTCACATTATCAGAGCAAGAAAAGAAAAAACAAAATGTGATGAAAGCAAAAACCAACTTTCTATTCAGTAGATCTAAAAGGTAAAACAAATTCAAATATTCGCTATTTTTTGCTGCATGGTTGAGAAGCCACAGTTTGCTTGACCTCCCATAAATCAAATGTGTGTTGAACAAAATGTGTCAGGCCGGGGCGACACGGTTCATCTCCCGACCACGTCATACCCCTGTTTCTGTTCCCACATTTCCAGTCTGTGTCTCTGCTGCTGCTATCAAACAAAAGCAAAAATGCCCAAAACCTTAGGCCGGTCCGACAGAGTTGGAGATGTCTGGGTTATCGGTTTTTTTAAATCATAATTGTTTTTATGGTTTATCTTGCATACATTTATGGGAAGTTTTACAACAAAAATACACATCTCCCCTAAACTCGGCCACTTACCCACCACACATTTGCATTCAATCTTTGCCAGATGACAGCACTGTGCGAGTGTTGAGACAGTAGTTTTTAGATTTTTGGCGCTTAACTGAAGGAGTGTAACTGTTTCCTTGTGTGCACTCGGTGCTCCCTTCAGTTTAAATCTGTAGTAAAGGACTCGGAGTCTTTGAAATTTTGTCCAATCTTCTGTTTTTGCTTAGTGGTTCTTTGGAAGGTTTGGGTTTCACATCACACTGTTGAAAACCAGTCTCTGCTTCCAGTGTTTTCAGAAGATGTTTTTTTTTCTCTCAATATTGCGGTTGTGTGAGGCTTTCTGTTTTAATTGAGTTATTTAAATGAGGCCCACTCATTTGTCTCTGTGTCTCTCTCATCTGACTCCTTTCCTCACGTCTTAGTCCCTCCCACAAGGGAAAGACGTGAGGGAACAACAAACAGCGGACTCGTCAGTATATACTGGATAATGTTGACCATGTGTTTCCTCACTTCTCCAACCCCTGTAGTGAGTACTATTTCAGCCTGGACAACCTGGAGCGGGACTTCTTCCTGCGGCGGAAGATGGATCAGGAGGGCTTCCTGCCCATCGGACTCATCGCCAGTTTCCACAGAGTGCAGGCCCTCACCACCGACGTCAACATCATTCTGGAGGTGAACACATTTTTTTGACTCAGAGATTTTCCTGATAAAAGTGGCCAGTGAAGATGCAGATGGAGAATCTGAGATGATGATGATGATGATGTGGTTTAAACAGTGTCAGAACAGAATAAATCTTGAATTCAAGATTTTGGAAACTTGTTGCCTGGTTCCACTGAAGCGTTGAGACACAAATCATGGGAACATGGTATGCAATCACAAAAAAAATGTAATGAACAATATGAGCTACAAAAGTTACATTTCCAGTTTAAACAAAATCACAGAAACTGCAAAAAAAAATAACTTTTAAGGTTTTGCTGACACTGTCAAAAGGTAAAAAGCTAAGCTGCTTTAAACATCTGACAGTTGAAAATGTAGTCGTCTGAATCCTGACAAAAAAATCACAACCCCCTCTTCACACTTCATAGTTTATCTCAAAGCAAATCTCTCTCCTTTCAGCTCTTCATAAAAAAAAAAAAAATTGTGATCTTCTCAAGTAAAAGACGCCTGAAGCATATATACTTTGAACACAGTGTGAACACTGTAATCGCAGAGAGTAACTGACACACCATCTCTCCTGTCAGGCTTTGAAGGACAGTAAGGAAGTGGAGGTGATCGACATGAAAATCCGTCGGAAGGTGGACCCTGAGAAGTGGCCTCTGCCGGGCCTGAGCATGCCTAACCAAACCCACACCGACTTCTCCCAGCTCATCAACTGCCCCGAGTTTGTCCCAAGACAGATGGTCGAGGAGCCCAGAGGTGAGCTGCTAAGCTCCTGTAGATGGAACTGAACTGTGGGTCAAACTGTGCCAAGGAATCACATGTAATTTCTCTGGATTTCTGCTGTGATGATTTGCCCTTTTTTGTCTTTTTTCAAGGTAACTAAAAATGAAACAAGGTGATTTATGTTCAATGGGGTCAAAATAATTTAACTAATTGGCAGTTTTAGACTTTTAGGGCTCAGTAAGAGAGAAATATGACCTTTTGTTTCAGATCTATCACAAGAAACATCATTTCTACGATGGCGCCATATCAAATGTTCTCTGTGACTCTGTGTTTGCCGCAGGGTCTCCCAGGGCCTCCACACCAGTGAAGCAGCAGACCAAGACTGAATCAGACATCTCCAACCTCAAGACGATGCCCAAGGGCCTCTCTGCCAGCCTCCCTGACCTGGACTCTGAGTCCTGGATTGAGGTCAAGAAGAGGCCTAGACCCTCCCCGGCCAGACCCAAGGTCAGCGCAGAAAAGGTGACGTTCAGGTCCAACCAAAAAAGTTCTCAGAAGGTTTAGAAAGACGGTGAAGAAGCAGGACGACTGTAGTTGAGGTCCTTGAATGTTTACGTCCAGGATACAGAAACCCATCAGTGTCATTTACAATGTCACTCACTCACATGATCATTTTAAGTTTTCGATTCAGTGATTTTTTTTTTTTTTTTTTTTTTTTCCATGGATCATGATGACTTGTGGCCACTTCCCAGCAGAAACATGTATTCCTGTGAAGTCAGAGAGGAGAGCCTACATACATACTTCATTTTTTTCATGTTAAACCTTGTTAAAAAGTGTTTGTGCCAAACAACTAGTGCTGAAATAATTAGAACATTTACTGATCAGCAACAAATTTTATAATCAGTTAATCATTAAAAGTTATTCATTAAGTAAAAATCCTTAGTTCCAGCTTCTCCAGTGTGAGGATCTGCTGTTTTATATCATTATTAATGTGAATATAAATTATGAATTTTGGACCGTTCTTTAAATACGTCACTTTGGGCTTTGCTGCACATTTTTCACTCTTCATCAAAAGCATTAAAAATTGAAAGCTCAGCTGGCAGGTAGCCGTCAAGCATTGTTTATGTAGAACCAATGAATTACATCTTCACAGCCACATGCAGCATTCTGGTCAATTTCATAATTGAAACTTTGTTTAATTAGCTATGTCAAACCACAGTCAAATCAGTTTGCCTTCTCCTCATCTTTACTTTAAACATCGGTCTTCATTCCTCCATCTGCTCACTTCTGTCCATATCCTCGTCCACCACCACCACCACCACCTTCCCCTGCCTGCTCCTGTGTGCTCGGTGTTGGTTGACTGATGTAGGCCCCCTCGTTCCAGCAGCAGCAGCAGCAGCAGAAGGAGAAGGACGACTTGATTCGCTCCCCGGTGCCGCAGCCTGGCTCCTCGGCCTCCCCTGTTACCCCAGGAATTAAGGTGTGTTTGAACTCTCTCTTGATTTTTATTCCCCTAAAAGTAAAACTTTAGACTAGAAGTATTTGTGTTTTTTTTTTTTTTTTTTTACAGCTGCAAGTAATGATTTTGATTCCTCTATTCTGTTGATTTAATCACCAGGTTATTAAATGTTAAGTCGTTGTGATGTTTTAAGATTCTCATTTAATCTGAGTCAAAAACTCATAGATATTTAAATTACAAAAATATACAATAAAATCTGCAAATCTTCACATTTGAGAAGCTGGAACCAAAGAATATTTGTCATTTAAACTTGGAACTCTGATCAGGACGGAGCGGAGCAGGACGAACCAGAGGAGCTGGACTTCATGTTCGACGAGGAGATGGAGCAGATGGATGGGCGGCGCAACACCTTCACCGACTGGTCGGACGAGGAGACGGACGGCGAAATCGACGACCATGACGTCAACAAGATCCTGATCGTGACACAGACGCCGCCCTACCTGAGGAAGCACCCGGGCGGCGACCGCACGGGACACCACACATCGCGCGCCAAGCTGTCCAGCGAGTTGGTCAAGGTTATCAACGACGGGCTCTTCTACTACGAGCAGGACCTGTGGGACGACACGTACGAGCCCGAGTACGCCACCATCAAGGTGAGGCCATTTGTCATGGTTGATGATGTGGAAGGGTTTGTGGTCAAATGCAGAAAATCAGTATAAAAGCTCCTTATACAAAACACTTTTCTTGTCCAAACACTAGTGTGTCTGTTTTCGGAATTTAAGCAACTTTTTTTTTTTTCTTAACAACCTCTGTCTGAAGTTATGATACAAAACAAAAGACATTTCATTTTCTACTTCATTTAATTCACTTGACAGACAAAGCAGATCCTGTTCTTCAGCAGCATCATTACATCCAGTTCCCAGATCTAATGGTTAGATACCACACGTCAGTGTGACACAGGTCTTTTCAGTACTAAACTCAGTTTTGATTAAACCAGACATTTTAGCTTATTCCAAATCTCAGTAGCTAATTTTTCGATATTAACTTTTTCTTTCAAAATATTCACTTCTTACACCCTCCTTTTTATGAAATCTTTTTTTTTTTTTTCATTTGAAAGGACCAGATGGGTGTAAACCAATTTTAAATTTGACTTTATGTCACCATCCATCCAAAGCTTATGTGTTTTGTTTCAAATAGATACCGATCACCATATTTACAGTAAATGCTTCTGGTAATAGAAAGTTAACAGCCAAAATAGGAAGAAGGTACAAATATGAAAAAAAAAAAAAAAAAGAAAGTAAAAAGTGTAATGTGTTTGTGTTTGTGCGTGTGTGTGTCTGTTTCTAAAATCTTTGTTTCTTATTTTTTTAATTAAATCAAACGGGTAAATTCCAGATTTTCCAGATAATTCAGAGATGAAAATGAGGACTGGACCAGAACGTCTGCGAGTATCAGAGCTTAAGAGTTGAATAACGACCTGTAGTGAATCGTAAGTCGAGGCGGGTTCTTCTGACAGCTTCCACATTACCTCATTGTCATTTTAGCGGTGTTTCTGCCCAAGGCCAGATGATGAGTACATTTATTCTTCTTCACTTGGAGCTGTTTCTGGACATGGAAACCCCGACACAGAACAGAGTTTTTTTTTTTTTGTTTTGTTTTGTTTTGTTGTCATTGCTGCCCCATTGTAGCATTGTTGAACTCTTTGTGGGACCTTCACGTGCTCGCCGGCACACATCCAGTGGCGTGTGGAACAGAGGACGCTTGTTTATAAATAGACCCCACATACAAGGCCTCGGCCTGAGGGGTCGCAGTGACGAGCTGCAGGGGGAGACAAAGATGGACGCTCAGAGATCTGAGGATACTTGGTGGAATGAAGGGGCGAGTGTGAGTTGCACTTGATCATCTTTGTGAAACAATGGAAAGCTGAGGGCCTGCTTAATTACGCTTTGTTGTGGTGTGATTTTTAAAATAAGCTGCTGTTGCAGGAGGAACAGTAACTATTGTGAGGTCTTTACCCGTGGAAAATTCAGGGTTCGTGTTGATGTGAGCCAGCTGGTTGGTGTAGTCGTGTCAGAGCAGTTAGAGACATCAAACATGAGGCTGAAAAGAGTGTTTTTGGCAGCCATGTTTTGCTGCTGCATCTCAATCTCCAGACTGCTACAGTTAAGGTCTGTTGATGATCTATTTGTTGACATTTCCTTTAATGTCCCAGCTTATTTTGTTTTTTTATTTGTTGGACACTTTTTTTTCCTTTTTTTTTTAAACTCTGTATAATTATTTTGGTAAAGATCTAGAGTTTCATCCCAGTGTGATTGTTTTTACTGAGAGTTTAGTTTCAGAGATTACAGTGAAATTCAGTGAAATGAGTCTTAACATATTGGGCTTCTATAGGAATGTTCACCCAACACTTGGCACATTCCCACCATGTCTATCCAAAATGCCAACACACCCCTCAGATCCCTCCTTGTCAAAGTATTTTTTTCACATGTAGAGATGTTTTCCCACCTGTCATCACATTAACTCTGGATCTGGATCTTCTCCCTTTTTACAGCAAGAGGTGGAGAACTTCAAGAAGGTCCACCTGATCAGCCGCGAAGAGTTTGACTGCCTGACCCCCGAACCCCCTGTCGACCCCAACCAGGAAGTCCCCCCAGGTCCCCCACGACCTCAGCAGAGTAAGGACACGGAAACACACAAAGGCGCACAAGACAAACGCATCACACATTTACCTAGTTGGCTTTTTATCTCGTCAGCTCGAAGAGACATAAAAACAAACCTGAGGGTCACAAAATGACTCGGAGGATACAAAAGAAGACATAACAGACTCATGCTACACAAAATTATGTGCTTTTTCTGACCTTTCTGAGATACTTGCTAGTTTAATGTGAAAAACGGTATATTTTTACTTCTTCAGACCTCTAACAATTGTTCAGTGACACATTTTGGAACTACTCACAACTAACTGACACATCCAGCATGTGACCAGGGGTCACAAGTAGACAATGCTCCATTTTAAGAGGTCAGAAGGTAAAAAGATTCGTAAACTGCTGTCAAAGAGGTTTTTAGGTCCGTATTACCCATTGCACGTTTTCTTGTCCACTTCACCTCTCATACACCTCAATACCTCCCGGCCTCACACGTCACTGCAAAAACTGATGGGCCTTCAATAGTGCTAAATATGATAGAAACACAGTCCTGTATTTTTCTGTATTGGCCTGAGTATTCGACGACTCTAACATCAGTTTGTGGGGAAAAGAAGTCTTAAAGATGCTAACCACTTTCAGACGAGTCCTGTAGAAGCAGTGGTCCTCATTCTCAAAGCATTTTCTCCTGTGAAGTTGAAATATGAAATCTATTTTATTTTTTTTGTGCAGCTTGTCTATAAGTTACACACTCACACTCTCCTGTTGGGCTTTTAGCGGCCAGAGGGACTTTCACTGGCTGTTAGCACTTTTTAGACACTTTGTTTGAGCCCCATGTCAGTGACAGCAGTAATTGTTGAGTGCTGGGCCGATGACTCACTCCCTCTCTGCAGTAAACATGTCAGGAGACGCTTTTGCAGAAGATAACACGACTCATCAGACATGTCTGTTGGCTACACTCAGTCTTCTACACTTAAACTCACTTCAACAAACTCACTGTAAATGGTCTCGAAGTAACTCGTCAGCCCAGAGACATTTAAGGGTACAAACACCTCGTGACGTGACGCTTCCTGGAGCCAGTGATCCTCTTCATTCAGAAATGATCATCTACTCCTTTAATATAATACCTCACTTTTTCAAACACGAAAGGAAAAAAATCGGGCCAACACGGTATTTACTTTGTTGCCATGCTGTTTTTCTTCTCATAACGCCTCCTGGTTTTCAACAGCTGCTCTCATTCATGATGAAAAGGCTCTTGTTTTTCATTCTAGCTGGCATCAAATGGAGCTTATAAAGCCATAAATCTATGTAGATTAAACTTGCTGACGCCCTGCTCCTTCATCTTTCTTTCCTCGTGTTCAGTTGGTAACAACCATCAATCCTAAGCCCCGTGACTCTTGAATTTTCACACTGAGAAATAAATGAAGCACTTAGATCACTGATGTTGTGACATTAGATTATCTCTTAATGACTTTAAAGAGTTTTATTTCAGGATTGCTTAGATAACAGTGAAGCATATTGAGTTTGAAAATGGTCCGTGAAACATGTGAACAGTTCTGGAAGAGCTTCAACCCTGTTGGAAGCTGTTTCTGCCTGTTTTTCTTTATTTATTTATTGTTTATTAAACTGTTGCTCCTGTGTAACTCATCTTCTCCCTCCCGTCCTCAGTTCCCACAGACGCTTTGGCAAACAAACTCTTCGGTGCCCCTGAGCCCTCCTCAACAGCTCGCTCGCTCCCAACTACCGTGCCTGATTCGCCCAACTACCGCAGTGCCCGGACGCCCCGCACGCCTCGCACCCCTCACAGGAAGGACGCGACCATGACGCCGCGCTTCTACCCAGTGGTGAAGGAAAGTCGGCCTGTCGATGCCAAGGTAAGATGGCTGCCGAGTGAGGGTTAAATCAGACTTGAAATGCGTCTTTTTGTGTTCCAATGCCTGTTCTTGCCTTGTAGCAATCCGCCTTTTACAAAATTGTATCTGTAATTTTTCAGACGCCCAGAAAGAGGAAGACCCGACACAGCTCCAACCCACCCATGGAGTGTCACGTCGGCTGGGTGATGGACTCCAGAGAGCATCGCTCCCGTACCGCCTCCGTCAGGTGAGACTCACTGCTCTGTGCTCTGTAACGTTTCTCTTAAATTCTCTTAGAATTCAAAGTCACTAACTTTCCATACCTTGCCAGGTTAGAGAAGAAGTATCACAGTCTGTGTTGGAGCAGAATGTGGTGCAAAAGCAACATTTATGGCTGTATGTTTAGTTTCTTTAATGGTTAAAGTTGCATATATGATGTTTTAACTGTAAAGTGAAGGGCTTCTTTCCTCAGTAAACGTTAACTTAAAACAACTTAAAACAACCTCTGACTCAGGACTAACTTGCTGACTAACTGTTCTCCACCTGCTCTTCCACTTTTCTCCCTCTCAGCTCTAACGCCAGCCCGTCAGAGGGCACCCCTGCCCTGGGTAACATTGGCTGCACGCCTCAGTCCCTCCCCAAGTTCCAGCACCCATCACACGAGCTGCTCAAGGAGAACGGCTTCACGCAACACGTTTACCACAAGTACCGCCGGCGCTGCCTAAACGGTACACATGCTCTTCTTCTTCTATTTTATTATTAATTCTGTCTTCAACCTATTCAGCTGCATTTATTAACAGTGAACTGATACTGGATATTTTCTTCTTCCTGTGTCCATTCATCTTGTATTTATTTTAAACCACCCTATCCACCTCATCTCTCTCCCCTCGACCAATCACAGAGCGAAAGCGGCTGGGAATCGGCCAATCTCAGGAGATGAATACACTCTTCCGTTTCTGGTCCTTTTTCCTGCGGGATCACTTCAACAGGAAGATGTACGAGGAATTCAGACAGCTGGTGGTCGAGGACGGGAAAGAAGGATACAGGTGAGCGTCCTGACCACTGATGGATGGACACTGTGTTAAAGGCAGGCGTGAACACAGTATCCAGTCATTTGTAATGAATATGGGTTTATATAAGCCTGTGGTCATTTATGTCATCCTATAAGTTATATTCATTGATAGTATTTGTACTGGTTTATGTCCAAGCCATGACCAAACACGTTGTTTTCCACTGTTCAGTTCTTTCTGACTTTCTCCTTTAATGTTGTTTTGATTGTGTGTGTGTGTGTGTGTGTGTGTGTGTGTGTGTGTGTGTGTGTGTGTGTGTGTGTGTGTGTGTGTGTGTGTGTGTGTGTGTGTGTGTGTGTGTGTGTGTGTGTGTGTGTGTGTGTGTGTGTGTGTGTGTGTGTGTGTGTGTGTGTGTGTGTGTGTGTGTGTGTGTTGCAGGTATGGATTGGAGTGCCTCTTCAGGTACTACAGCTACGGCCTGGAGAAGAAGTTTAGGCCAGACATCTTTAAGGATTTCCAGGAGGAGACCATGAAAGACTACGAGGCCGGTGAGTTCACTGACACAATCAGCACAGTGTGCACGGATCAGAGCAGACAAAATGTGTTCTTAATGAAACACCATCTCAGCTCAGCCTCTGTCATATTTTACAGGTCAAAGTTTCTAGTTAATTTTTTCTCTTGTAGGAGCACTCTCTTGCTCAATTAGGGGAAAGTCCAGACTGTCCGTAATGCACAAACCAACTTTAAGAGGGAGTTAGATAAAACAACGACAAAGATCAGACTCGTTAAGTGACTGAAAGTTACAGAAAACACAGGCAAGGACTTATTAGTACACAATACTAACAGAGACTTTCATAAAAACAACACAAACGATGCTACAGTGGAAGAATAGATGACTGTAATACTGGAGGTTGACAGGTAAATAAGCCATAAACCCCCCCCCTTTGGGCTCAATGTCCAGTGGAGACCAGATGTCACATGTTTAATGATAAACATTGGTAACATAACTTTTAAAACAAGTTCCTAAATAAGTGTATTTTAGTATTATATAACTACAAAGAATAAAAAGAATCTGGCCTCCTGATGTGCAGCTGATTTTAAGGAGAACTAACAACAGATGTTTATCTCTAATGGTTATGGAAATATTAACATGAGTTTAACAAACATACAACTTGCAGTAAAAATACAAATACACACATTTAAACATTAGGAGCAGGTGTTTGGTGTCTGGTCTTCACAGATAATTTACTGCTGTGAGAAGAGACCCAAGCCAAAGTCTTAAAAGCTGGCGTGAATATTTGGCGGTTGTCTGGAATGCATCACACCTCAGATGTGTTTTTCTTGTGTTCTGCTCAGAGATTTCCTGCACTCTTTTTATAGAAAAGGTTTCTCTCTCACCCCCTCCTGACCGCATTTCTGTCTCCTGCTCACAGGCCAGCTTTATGGACTGGAGAAGTTCTGGGCCTTCCTTAAATACTCCAAGGCCAAAACCCTGGAGATCGATCCCAAGCTGCAGGAGTATCTGAGCAAGTTTAAACGCCTGGAAGATTTCAGGATTGATGTAAGTAAAGTATTTTTATGAAGGCTGTTAGGTAGAACTCTTTTGACCCTGGAAAAAAACCTCCTTTTTGAAAATAAGATTAATTTTGATTGATTTGATGTAACTGACCGGGTCATGTGACCTCTAAGACTGATATATTGCTATTTGCTTCATATATGTTCAGTAAAAGAACAATTAGTTGCTTCCATACACATAACAACGCAGATATAACGGTAGATAATAACTCTGATGTACATTATAACTTGACATGAGCAACCCTCCATCCAACCGCCACCCTGCTTATGTCTGCTTCTAGCCGCCTATGGAGGAAGGACGCCGCAGAAGACACTCTTCCAGCGGGGACGGTCGCCGCAGGCACCCCTCTCTGCCCTCCAGCCGGCCCCACAGCCAGGCCAGCTCAGGCCCCAGCCCCGCCCCCATCGCCCAGGGGCCCGCAGCCAAGGATGATACCAAACCCACCAGCCAGAAAGACCCCCCCGCCCCCTCTGCTGACCCCGCATCAGATGCCAAGACACTGAAGTAACCCCACAAACACACCGGCCCGCACGGATCAACTCAACCACGTCTGCAAGTCGCCGGTTCTCTCTGCGCCACAGGAGGGGGGAGGGGAGGTCCAGCTCTTCATTCAAGCATGAGAATTTTTTTTTTTTTTTTTTTTTTTTCTCACAACAATTTTTGATTGAAAAATAAGGAAGAAAATAATTAAATGGCTCTGTTTATTCATTAGTTTAAAGTTTTTGAGGATAAGTGACCTTTTTGTCTTAATGAGGCAAAGAATGGATGAGGTGTCAAACTATTTTTTATTTATTTTTATTTTTCTTTTGTATGCCATTGCTGGTCCACACGGTGGAGGGTTTAATGGCGATTTACTATCCTGGAATTTTTTTTTTTTTTTTTTTGTCAATGTTGACCCCCCTCTCCATCACTGGGACCCCGCTTTGATCATCACTGTCCCGCTGGCTGAAAGATATTTGATTCCCTGCCCAGATCTCAGATTAATGATTATTATTTCTTCGGCGTGTGGTGGGATTGGAGACTTGGAAATAGTTTGAACTAGACTGAGCATCTGTAAAGCCCCACTAGCAGCTGGCTGGAGGCCGTGCTGCTCCTGACATCCAACCGGACCAAAGTGGTTTGAACCGAGCGACTGACATTTCCATCCACGGAGCCCCCAAGTGCTCTCAGCTGAGGGGCTGAAAATTAGAAATATTTGATTTACTTTATGGCTGGACATTGAGGGGAGAAACATTAAAGAACCAAATGATAAAAAGAGAGGAAAAAAAAGACTCGTACCACCCCCTCAGTATGGACATGATCATTGAAAGTTGCCTTATTTTAATGGTTTTACTGCTTCTAACTTGTGCCCGCCACCTTATTGTCGATTGTACAGCATTGAAATCACCCATATATCTGGTCACCATTTCCAGCAGAGGCCACAAGGTGGCGCTGTGTCTGCCAAACTGTTCTCCATCCCCCTCACTCCCCTCCGTCACCCTTTTCTGAGCTGTCTTCCAAGTGTCATTCGGTCTGTTACAAGTTACAAGTAATTCTTCCCTGTGTTTGCAAGTCGTGGCTTTTTTGTGCTGAAACACGTCAACCTGGTTGAAGTTTGCCCCCTCCCCCAAAGGAAAAAAAAAGAAAACACTTGAGTGGGGTGGGGAGTTGGGAAGGGACGATCCCACAATGGATCTCCCTGTGGGTGCTTCCTGACTTTCTCTGCCCCCCCCACCCTCCACCTCCCTGTCAGACGAGCTGCATCCATCCGTTCATCCATCCGCTTGACATCCATCCATCAGTCGACCATCAGTGACACTACAGGACTGGAATCATCAATCTGGATTACTTGAAGAAACAATGGTTGTTAGGAGGGCTGTCGTGCTCTGACGCAGGTGCTCTGGGTGGAGACGCTAATGAGGCTCAGACGTTTGGCCTTCAACTTCACTGTTCGCTCGGCCGACTCGCTGCTTAATGAGGCTGACTGGGCCTCAGGCGCTTGCCGCCTCTTCCCTTTTCTCTCTCTCTCTATCTCACACACACACACACACACACACACACACACACACACATACACACACACACACAGATACACATTTCAGTTACAGGCATGAACACTGAGAGGTGTAGTCGCACACAGGTACAGATGTAGCAGCGTGAGCAAGATGAATACTAAACACACAGCTCGATGTCTTGCCTCGTTGTGGACAAAATGTAAGACTGCGTTGTTCGTTCACACTCCGTTCTGTTCAGCCATCACTCTTCCTACAGTCAGCTGTGTGGATAGTTAAATCTTTATCCAACTCAAGTTCTGATGATATCAAATGGTGATTTTTTTTTTTTTTCCTCCATTAATGTAAATGTGAATTTGACAGATGAAGAGAAATGATTACAGCTCCCTGCTACTTGTTTTATTGTTTATAGAACAGATTATATATTTGCCTTACGTGTACGTACTCTAACTTTTTTTTAATGGTCTCATAATTATCTTTTAATGCTTTTTAATTTCAATTTGCAGTGTTTCTCGCGTTGTTATGATGGAAGTAGGGTTTGTGTCAGGCTGTTCAAACATCTGTGGATTTCAGAGACGGGAACATAGTTCACATCACAAAAGGGAAAGTTGACATCAGGGCGTCAACAGGTATTCAGCGCAAAAGCAAAATCTGTTTCTGTATCTACGTGCTTTTAGTGTTTCATGTTGAAATCACAGTTAATTTGCTCTTTTTTGCCAAGATGACAGAGCAGCTCTTCCAACAAGCTGTTAACGCGACTCAAAGTAATTCTTAAATCTCCAGGTTTTCTACAATCTGCAAAGTCTAAAAATGGATAAAAATCATTCGTTTTGGGAGTTTGAATTGAAGTTCGTGAAGTTCTGGGACAAAAAAATCTTGAGTCTTAATACACATATGGTTATCCAGATGCTTGATGAAGTGACCTATTTTCCCTTGACATACTGCAAAGTTTGTTGCAGTTTTTGCTGTAGAGTACAGTCACATCATTTCAAATGTTCAAAGGACTTAAATTGGAAAAAGCCTGACATTTCTAGATGGAACTGTGTTGGACACATGTGCCTGCTTTTTTCTTTTTTTTTTTTTTTCTTTTTTTGGTAAGTCTAGGTCCTTTGGTGTAAAAAATCATTCAGCCTGTTGGTTGATGTTCCAGCAGAGTGGAGGTGGATATCGCATTGTTTTGTCAGTGTTTCCGTTCTTCAGTTTCTTCCTCTAAACCCAGAATTGTTGGAAACATGAAAATGCAAAGCAAAGCTGTACTTACTTTTTTTTTTTTTTTTTTTCTTCCTTTTAATGTCATGTTGGTTTAACTTCAGGGAGATTTGGATCAGTTTCAGAAGCTCACAGTTGATGCATCAAGTTGTTTACTGGAGGTTTAAAGTTGGAAAAAAAAAAAAAGAGCTACCACATATTCAGAAAAGCAAAACTCCATGCATTTCCCAAAAACCAGCGAAAGCCTTTGAATGGGTGAGCTGGTGTGTGGCTGCAGACGTGACTGGCTGCCACTAGGGGGACTTCTTCCTGGGACAGTCACATGATCCCTCCCTCTAATGTGATCATCGCCTGCCATCACCTGGCACTGGACATTTGGGGGTTTCAGGTGTTTTGGGAGTTTTCAGCCTTCTATATCAGCTTAGAACTGCTGCTAGCTGTCCAAACAAACTGTAGGGGGGCGCTGCACCCTCCGCTCGTCAGTTTTACATGGACTTGGCCAGATGGCCGGACACTGGAGAGATGAATGATGGACGTGGGGAAGAGAGGGAAGAGCAGAATTCAAGAAAAAGAGAAAGTACCCGACTGGGGTTTGTGATGTTGCTCAGAGGAATATGGCTGGTTATGATGTCTGGAGACTGAAAAAAAGGACAAAATTCCATAAAGCCATATGAATAACAAATAACTGTATATGAACCATTAAAATAGTTCATTACATTACAATATCCTAGGCTTGTCATGAGGAAAAAAAGATGAAAATGAGGAAAAATGGAACAAAAAAATATATAAAACGGAAAAATGTAAAATACTTGAATGAGATCTTGTATAATATCATTTAATATTCATAATATCTGCTTTGTAGGCTGATGTGATTCGCTATTAGTGTTATTTGTAATTTGTAGTAATTATGCTTTCCTTTAATAAAGAAAAAAAACACAAAACGTACAAAAAAACCTCAAACACAGCGACTGTTGAGTGATCATTTCTATTGTGAGTGAATGATGATTAGAAAGCTGGTTTATTCAGCTTCATGTCTCAAAATAATGTGTAATGTATTTTTGTGTGTTTTTATTTTTTTGCTTTGTCCCGTCACTATAGCAGAAAAAAAATTCTTATCCCTTTTTTTTAAATGTATTAATATTAACAAGTTCAGTCAAAACATTCTTAACATTGTGTCAATCACAGTAGAAGACTTTTTTTTATTTATTTATTTTTTATGTAAAACATGTCCCCCCACCCATCTAACATTCATTTCTTCTTGTACAAGCTTATGCAGGTTGTCTGTAAAACAAAGACACATTGAACAATCGGGGGTATGTGTAAGTGCCATGGAAATGAAAAGTGCAAATATTCATTCTGTCAGAACACCAAGTGAACGCAGCAGAAGAGTCTGGACTGGTGAGCTGTGATAAACATTATTTAAAATACAGCGTCTGTTTATAAGAATTAATGAGAGTATTTAAAGGTATAATTATAATAACTGGTGTTAAAGCTAAGATTCATAAAGAACAGTATGAACCTGTTTAGTGGCTGTCCAAACACAATTGTTTTACGTAAGTTAATGGAATGTGGGAGATGATCAACATTTCTATCAGGTGACAATTTCACGACAAGACAAAGATGATTTGTTTTATCACCACGAGAGCTCTACTTGGATTAAAACCAGAATCTGTACATGCTGAAATGATTTGTACACTGAGGCTGATTCACTGTAACTGTCATTATTCAGGAATGTTGGAAGCTGTGAACGCAGCATAATGGACTTCTCTCACACCCACATCTCAGGTGCTTCACACCAACTGGAGTGGTTTATTCAGACTGCAGAGTTTCCTTTAACCTTTAACCAGAGGATGGAAAGAGTAAAAACGTTACTGAGGTGAAATCATTTTTCACTTACATTAACCATCAAACTATTAAATCTACCTGAGCAGGAAACTGAGTGCTAAACAAAGGTATTGTATATTTTGGTCCTCATGAATTTATGAAGAAAAGATCTATAGATAGATAGATGGATACTTTGTTTATGCCCTAAGGGAAATTCATGACGGCCCATTAGAAAAACAAAATGGATAAAGTTAGTCATGATCAAAATTTTGACTTAATATATCATGTTTATTTTTTTGATAATTGTGAGTATTCATATTTTTGTTATGCATACCTTTTTCATCTATTATGGGCTTTCCATAGGATGTTACCAGATAATAACCCTGAACCTCTCTGTCACATCACCATCAATGAACCAATCACGAGCCACGATAACAGTCGTCCCAGGTCACAGGAAGATGAAATCATGAGAGGAAACAGGTCTAAAATCTCCACAGACAGTGAACATGGAGGCTTAACTGTTAAAAACTGCATGAAAGCTGCACATCTGGTTAAGTGCTAATGAAGCTGATGATCAGTTATTCTGGATTGAAATAATCAAAATGTAATTGTCATTTTAAAGTTGATTGGGAATTTTGTCTCCATGTATCATGGTGGTATTCCCAAACATGGCCAGGCCTGTGCCTGAGGTTAGAGGTCAAGGGTCACAGGTCATCACTGGCCCTTCTTGGGTGAGTCAGGGATGCTCTCTGTCAGTGGGGTGAAGCTGGTGAGCAGGGTTTGGCGTTCATACTGCTTGGTCTGCCTGAATTTGGTGTTGGTGACATGGAGTCAGTCCAGCACACCGAAGACCCTGAAACACTGGTTGAACCTGGAGCCAGGAAGGACGTGAGTACAATTATTAAGGACGAAGATTCTACACATGAATGAAAACTAAATTTTAAAACACTGGGATCTCTATTCTCTTTTTGGAGAGTGGATATTCTTTCTCACAACGAAAAAGCGTTTGCAGATCTCAATTCTACCCTTGTGAATTTCAATTTTACACACACAGGGTTTTGAAACAAAGGCATTGTATATTTTGGTCCTCATGAATTTATGAAGAAAAGATCTATAGATAGATAGATGGATACTTTATTTATGCCCTAGGGGAAATTCATGACGGCCCATTAGAAAAAAAAAATGGCTAAAGTTAGTCATGATCAAAATTATGACTTAATATATCATGTTTGTTTTTTGATTATCGTGAGTATTCATATTTTTTTCATGTATAACTTTTCATCTATTATGGGCTTTCCATAGGATTTCACGTTTTTATGCCTTACTATACCATGACGTTTTATGCCTTACTATACTATGTCATTTTCATAAGTGGATATACTTTGTCATTTTCATGCCTTACTATACTATGATGTTTTTATCACTTTTCATGCATTACTATACTATTTCATTTTCATGCCTTACTATACTATGATATTTTATGCCTTACTATACTATGACGTTTTATGCCTTAATATACTATGATGTTTTTATCACTTTTTATGCCTTACTATACTATGACGTTTTATGCGTTAATATACTATAATGTTTTTATCACTTTTTATGCCATACTCTACTATGACGTTTTTATGAGTTTTTATGCCTTACTGTATTATGACGTTTTTATCACTTTTTATGCCTTACTATTCTTTGATGTTTTTATCACTTTTTATGCCTTACTAGACTATGATGTTTTTATCACTTTTTATGCCTTACTAGACTATGATGTTTTTAACACTTTTTATGCCTTACTATACTATGACGTTTTTATGACATTTTATGCCTTACTATACTATGATGTTTTTAACACTTTTTATGCCTTACTATACTATGATGCTTTTATCACTTTTTATGCCTTACTATTCTTTGATGTTTTTATCACTTTTTATGCCTTACTAGACTATGATGTTTTTATCACTTTTTATGCCTTACTGTACTATGTCATTTTCATGCCTTATTATACTATGATGTTTTTATTACTTTTTATGCCTTAGTATACCATGACGTTTTATGCCTTAATATACTATGACGTTTTTATCACTTTTTATGCCTTACTATACTATGACGTTTTATGCCTTAATATGCTGACGTTTTTATCACTTTTTATGCCTTACTGTACTATGATGTTTTTATCACTTTTCATGCCTTACTATACTATGATGTTTTTTTTCACTTTTTATGCCTTACTATACTATGTCATTTTCATGCCTTACTATACTATGATGTTTTTATCACTTTTATGCCTTACGATACTATGTCATTTTCATGCCTTACTATACTATAATGTTTTTATGACTTTTTATGCCTTATTATACTATGACGTTTTTATCACTTTTTATGCCTTACTATACTCTGATGTTTTTATCACTTTTTATGCCTTACTATACTATGATGTTTTTAACACTTTTTATGTCTTACTATACTATGATGTTTTTATCACTTTTTATGCCTTACTATTCTTTGATGTTTTTATCTTTTTTTATGCCTTACTAGACCATGATGTCTTTATCACTTTTTATGCCTTACTGTACTATGTCATTTTCATGCCTTATTATACTATGATGTTTTTATCACTTTTTATGCCCTACTCTACTATGACGTTTTTATCACTTTTTACGCCTTACTATACTATGATGTTTTATGCCTTAAAATACTGTGACGTTTTTATCACTTTTTATGCCTTACTATACTATGATGTTTTTATCACTTTCCATGCCTTACTATACTATGACGTTTTTATGACTTTTTATGCCTTACTATAGTCTGATGTTTTTATGACTTCTTATGCCTTATTATATTATGACGTTTTTATGACTTTTTATGCCTCACTATACTATGATGTTTTTATGAATTTTTATGCCTTACTATACTATGATGTTTTTATGAATTTTTATGCCTTACTATACTATGATGGTTTTTTTTATCACTTTTTATTCCTTATTATACTATGACGTTTTTATGACTTTTTATGCCTCACTATACTATGATGTTTTTATGAATTTTTATGCCTTACTCTACTATGACGTTTTCATCAATTTTTATGCCTTACCTTCTCTGATGCTTTTATCACTTTTTATGCCTTACTGTACTATGTCATTTTCATGCCTTACTATACTATGACGTTTTTATCACTTTTTATGCCTTACTATACTATACTGTTTTTATCACTTTTTATGCCTTACTATTCTTTGATGTTTTTATCACTTTTTATGCCTTACTATAGTCATTTTCATGCCTTACTATACTATGATGTTTTTATCACTTTTTATGCCTTAATATACTATGATGTTTTTATCACTTTTTATGCCTTACTATTCTTTGATGTTTTTATCACTTTTTATGCCTTACTATACTATGACATTTTATGCCTTACTATACTATTTCATTTTCATTCCTTACTATACTATGACATTTTTATGACTTTTCATGCCTTACAATACTATGACATTTTATCACTTTTTACGCCGTACTATACTATGATGTTTTTAACACTTTTTATGCCTTACTATACTATGTTATTTTTATGCCTTACTATACTATGATGTTTTTATCACTTTTTATGCCTTACTGTACTATGTCATTTTCATGCCTTACTATACTATGACGTTTTTATCACTTTTTATGCCTTACTATACTATGATGTTTTTATCACTTTTTATGCCTTACTATACTATGATGTTTTTATCACTTTTTATGCCTTACTATAGTCATTTTCATGCCTTACTATACTATGATGTTTTTATCACTTTTTATGCCTTAATATACTATGATGTTTTTATCACTTTTTATGCCTTACTATTCTTTGATGTTTTTATCACTTTTTATGCCTTACTATACTATTTCATTTTCATTCCTTACTATACTATTTCATTTTCATTCCTTACTATACTATGACATTTTTATGACTTTTCATGCCTTACAATACTATGACATTTTTATCACTTTTTACGCCGTACTATACTATGATGTTTTTAACACTTTTTATGCCTTACTGTAATATGTAATTTTCATGCCTTACTATACTATGATGTTTATATCACTTTTTATGCCTTACTGTAATATGTAATTTTCATGCCTTACTATACTATGATGTTTTTATCACTTTTTATACCTTACTATACTATGTCATTTTCATAACTGAATTTACTTCATCGTTTTCATGACTTTTTATGCCTTAATATACTATGAAGTTTTTATGACTTTTTATGCCTTAATATACTATGATTTTTTTATGACATTATATGCCTCACTATACTGTGATGTTTTTATCACTTTTTATGCCTTATTATACTATGACCTTTTTATCACTTTTTATGCGTTATTATACCAACGTTATCACTCTTTATGCCTTCCTATCTGACGTTTTCATGCCTTAGTATACTGAGTCTATTAGTTTTGCTATAATATGACATTTTGTGATCTTTCATGCCTTACATTTACTATGACTTTTTATGCTTTGCTTCAATAAAGAAAAAAACACAAAAACACAAAACGTACGAAAAAAAAATCAAACACAGCAACTGTTGTCACTTTTTATGCCTTACTATACTATGTCATTTTCATGCCTTACTATACTATGACGTTTTTATCACTTTTCATGCCTTACAATACTATGACGTTTTTATCACTTTTTACGCTTTACAATACTATGACGTTTTTATCCCTTTTTACGCCTTACTATACTATGATGTTTTATGCCTTAAAATACTATGGCGTTTTTATGACTTTTTATGCCTTACTATACTTTAATGTTTTTATCAATTTTTATGCATTACTATACTATGACATTATATGCCTTACTATACTATGACGTTTTTATCACTTTTCATGCCTTACAATACTATGACGTTTTTATCACTTTTTACGACTTACAATACTATGACGTTTTTATCACTTCTTATGCCTTACTATACTATGATGTTTTTAACACTTTTTATGCCTTACTATACTATGATGTTTTTAACACTTTTTATGCCTTACTATACTATGACGTTTTATGCCTTAATATACTATGACCTTTTTATCACTTTTTATGCCTTAGTATACCATGACGTTTTATGCCTTAGTATACCATGACGTTTTATGCCTTAATATACTATGACGTTTTTATCACTTTTTATGCCTTACTATACTATGACGTTTTATGCCTTAATATGCTATGACGTTTTTATCACTTTTTATGCCTTACTGTACTATGATGTTTTTATCACTTTTCATGCCTTACTATACTATGATGTTTTTTTCACTTTTTACGACTTACAATACTATGACGTTTTTATCACTTTTTACACCTTAGTATAAGATGACATTTTATGCCTTAATATACTATGACGTTTTTATCACTTTTTGTGCCTTACTATACTATGATGTTTTTAACACTTTTTATGCCTTACTAGACTATGATGTTTTTATCACTTGTTATGCCTTACTGTACTATGTCATTTTCATGCCTTATTATACTATGATGTTTTTATCACTTTTTATGCCTTAGTATACCATGACGTTTTATTCCTTAATATACTATGACGTTTTTATCACTTTTTATGCCTTACTATACTATGACGTTTTATGCCTTAATATGCTATGACGTTTTTATCACTTTTTATGCCTTACTGTACTATGATGTTTTTATCACTTTTCATGCCTTACTATACTATGATGTTTTTTTCACTTTTTATGCCTTACTATACTATGTCATTTTCATGCCTTACTATACTATGATGTTTTTATCACTTTTTATGCCTTATTATACTATGACGTTTTTATGACTTTTTATGCCTTACTATACTATGATGTTTTTATGACTTTTTATGCCTTATTATACTATGACGTTTTTATCACTTTTTATGCCTTACTATACTCTGATGTTTTTATGACTTCTTATGCCT
The DNA here is from genome assembly GCF_021018895.1 of Seriola aureovittata. NCBI lineage: Eukaryota > Metazoa > Chordata > Actinopteri > Carangiformes > Carangidae > Seriola > Seriola aureovittata. The sequence goes on along the minus strand of NC_079378.1, from coordinate 12,992,225 downwards.
TATTATACTATGACGTTTTTATGACTTTTTATGCCTCACTATACCATGATGTTTTTATGAATTTTTATGCCTTACTATACTATGACGTTTTATGCGTTAATATACTATAATGTTTTTATCACTTTTTATGCCTTACTCTACTATGACGTTTTCATCAATTTTTATGCCTTACCTTCTCTGATGCTTTTATCACTTTTTATGCCTTACTGTACTATGTCATTTTCATGCCTTACTATACTATGACGTTTTTATCACTTTTTATGCCTTACTATACTATACTGTTTTTTATCACTTTTTATGCCTTACTATACTATAATGTTTTTATCAGTTTTTATGCATTACAATACTATGACGTTTTTATCACTTTTTACGCCTTAGTATAAGATGACGTTTTATGCCTTAATATACTTTGAAGTTTTTATCACTTTTTATGCCTTAGTATACGATGACGTTTTATGCCTTAATATACTATGACGTTTTTATCACTTTTTATGCCTTACTATACTATGACTATTTTATGACTTTTTATGCCTTACTATACTATGATGTTTTTAACACTTTTTATGCCTTACTATACTATGATGTTTTTAACACTTTTTATGCCTTACTATACTATGACGTTTTATGCCTTAATATACTATGACCTTTTTATCACTTTTTATGTGTTATTATACAAACGTTATCACTCTTTATGCCTTACTATCTGACGTTTTCATGCCTTAGTATACTGAGTCTTTTAGTCTTGCTATACTATGACATTTTATGATCTTTCATGCCTTACATTTACTATGACTTTTTATGCTTTGCTTCAATAAAGAAAAAAACACAAAACGTACGAAAAAAAAATCAAACACAGCAACTGTTGTCACTTTTTATGCCTTACTATACTATGTCATTTTCATGCCTTACTATAATATGACGTTTTTATCACTTTTCATGCCTTACAATACTATCACGTTTTTATCACTCTTTATGCCTTACAATACTATGACGTTTTTATCACTTTTTATGCCTTACTATACTATGATGTTTTTATGCCTTACTATACTATGATGTTTTTATGACATTATATGCCTGACTATACTGACGTTTTTTATCACTTTTCATGGCTTACAATAATATGATGTTTTTATCACTTTTTATGCCTTAGTATACTATGACGTTTTATACCTTAATATACTATGACGTTTTTATGACTTTTTATGCCTTACTATACTATGATGTTTTTATTACTTTTCATGCCTTACTATACTATGATGTTTTTATCACTTTTTATGCCTTACTATACTATGATGTTTTTAACACTTTGTATGCCTTACTATACTATGTCGTTTTATGCCTTACTAAACTATGATGTTTTTAACACTTTTTATGCCTTACTATACTATGACGTTTTATGCCTTAATATACTATGACGTTTTATGTCTTAATATACTATGACGTTTTTATCACTTTTTATGCCTTACTATACTATGATGTTTTATCACTTTTTATGCCTTACTATACTATGTTGTTTTTAATACTTTTTATGCCTTACTATACTATGACATTTTTATCACTTTTTATGTCTTAGTATACTATGACGTTTTCATGCCTTACAATACTATGACGTTTTTATCACTTTTTACGCCTTACTATACTATGATGTTTTATGCCTTACCATACTATGACGTTTTTATCACTTTTTATGCATTACTATACTATGACGTTTTATGCATTAATATACTATGACGTTTTTATCACTTCTTATGCCTTACTATAGTATGACTATTTTATGACTTTTTATGCCTTACTATACTATGATGGTTTTATCACTTTTTATGCCTTACTATACTATGATGTTTTTAACACTTCATATGCCTTACTATACTATGATGTTTTTATCACTTTTTATGCCTTACTATACTATGATGTTTTTAACACTTTGTATGCCTTACTATACTATGACGTTTTATGCCTTACTAAACTATGATGTTTTTAACACTTTTTATGCCTTACTATACTATGACGATTTATGCCTTAATATACTATGACTTTTTATGTCTTAATATACTATGACGTTTTTATCACTTTTTATGCCTTACTATACTATGATGTTTTTATCACTTTCTATGCCTTACTATACTATGACGTTTTATGCATTAATATACTATGACGTTTTTATCACTTCTTATGCCTTACTATACTATGATGTTTTTATCACTTTTTATGCCTTAATATACTATGACGTTTTTATCACTTCTTATGCCTTACTATACTATGATGTTTTTATCACTTTTTATGCCTTACTATACTATGATGTTTTTAACACTTTTTATGCCTTACTATACTATGATGTTTTTATGCCTTACCATACGATGACGTTTTTTATCACTTTTTATGCCTTACTATACTATGTCATTTTCATGCCTTACTATACTATGACGTTTTTTATCACTTTTTATGCCTTACTATACTATGATGTTTTTATGCCTTACTATACTATGACGTTTTTATGACTTTTTATGCCTTACTATACTATGACGTTTTTATGACTTTTTAGGCCTTACTATACTATGATGTTTTTATGCCTTACCATACTATGACGTTTTTTATCACTCTTTATGCCTTACTATACTATGATGTTTTTATGCCTTACTATACTATGATGTTTTTATGACATTATATGCCTTACTATACTAACGTTTTTTATCACTTTTCATGCCTTACAATACTATGACGTTTTTTATCACTTTTTATGCCTTACATACTATGACGTTTTTATGACTTTTTATGCCTTACTATACTATGATGTTTTTATTACTTTTCATGCCTTACTATACTATGATGTTTTTATCACTTTTTATGCCTTACTATACTATGATGTTTTTAACACTTTGTATGCCTTACTATACTATGTCGTTTTATGCCTTACTAAACTATGATGTTTTTATACTTTTTATGCCTTACTATACTATGACGTTTTATGCCTTAATATACTATGACGTTTTATGTCTTAATATACTATGACGTTTTTATCACTTTTTATGCCTTACTATACTATGATGTTTTATCACTTTTTATGCCTTACTATACTATGATGTTTTTATCACTTTTTATGCCTTACTATACTATGATGTTTTTAACACTTTGTATGCCTTACTATACTATGTCGTTTTATGCCTTACTAAACTATGATGTTTTTAACACTTTTTATGCCTTACTATACTATGACGTTTTATGCATTAATATACTATGACGTTTTTATCACTTCTTATGCCTTACTATACTATGACTATTTTATGACTTTTTATGCCTTACTATACTATGACGCTTTTATCACTTTTTATGTCTTAGTATACTATGACGTTTTCATGCCTTACAATACTATGACGTTTTTATCACTTTTTATGCCTTACTATACTATGACGTTTTATGCATTAATATACTATGACGTTTTTATCACTTCTTATGCCTTACTATACTATGACTATTTTATGACTTTTTATGCCTTACTATACTATGACGCTTTTATCACTTTTTATGTCTTAGTATACTATGACGTTTTCATGCCTTACTAAACTATGATGTTTTTAACACTTTTTATGCCTTACTATACTATGACGATTTATGCCTTAATATACTATGACTTTTTATGTCTTAATATACTATGACGTTTTTATCACTTTTTATGCCTTACTATACTATGATGTTTTTATCACTTTTTATGCCTTACTATACTATGATGTTTTTAACACTTTTTATGCCTTACTATACTATGACGCTTTTATCACTTTTTATGTCTTAGTATACTATGACGTTTTCATGCCTTACAATACTATGACGTTTTTATCACTTCTTATGCCTTACTATACTATGATGTTTTTATCACTTTTTATGCCTTAATATACTATGACGTTTTTATCACTTCTTATGCCTTACTATACTATGATGTTTTTATCACTTTTTATGCCTTACTATACTATGATGTTTTTAACACTTTTTATGCCTTACTATACTATGATGTTTTATGCCTTACCATACGATGACGTTTTTATCACTTTTTATGCCTTACTATACTATGTCATTTTCATGCCTTACTATACTATGACGTTTTTATCACTTTTTATGCCTTACTATACTATGATGTTTTTATGCCTTACTATACTATGATGTTTTTATGACTTTTTATGCCTTACTATACTATGACGTTTTTATGACTTTTTAGGCCTTACTATACTATGATGTTTTTATGCCTTACCATACTATGACGTTTTTATCACTCTTTATGCCTTACTATACTATGATGTTTTTATGCCTTACTATACTATGATGTTTTTATGACATTATATGCCTTACTATACTAACGTTTTTTATCACTTTTCATGCCTTACAATACTATGACGTTTTTATCACTTTTTACGACTTACAATACTATGACTTTTTTATCACTTTTTACGCCTTACTATACTATGATGTTTTTATCACTTTTTATGCCTTAGTATACTATGACGTTTTATGCCTTAATATACTATGATGTTTTTATCACTTTTTATGCCTTACTATATTATGATGTTTTTTTATCACTTTTTATGCCTTACTCTACTATGACATTTTCATCAATTTTTATGCCTTACCTTCTCTGATGTTTTCATCACTTTTTATGCCTTACTATACTATGATGTTTTTATCACTTTTTATGCCTTACTATACTATGACGTTTTATGCATTAATATACTATGACGTTTTAATCACTTCTTATGCCTTACTATACTATGACTATTTTATGACTTTTTATGCCTTACTATACTATGACGTTTTTATCACTTCTTATGCCTTACTATACTATGACTATTTTATGACTTTTTATGCCTTACTATACTATGATGTTTTTATCACTTTTTATGCCTTACTCTACTATGACATTTTCATCAATTTTTATGCCTTACCTTCTCTGATGTTTTTATCACTTTTTATGCCTTAATATACTATGACGTTTTCATGAGTTTTTATGCCTTACTATACTATGAAGTTTTTATCACTTTTTATGCCTTAGTATACGATGACGTTTTTATCACTTTTCATGCCTTACTATACTATGAAGTTTTTATCACTTTTTATGCCTTAGTATACGATGACGTTTTTATCACTTTTCATGCCTTACTATACTATGTCATTTTAATGCCTTACTATACTATTACGTTTTTATCACTTTTTATTCCTTACTATACTATGACGTTTTTATCACTTTTTATGCCTTAGTATACTATGACGTTTTATACCTTAATATACTATGACGTTTTTATGACTTTTTATGCCTTACTATACTATGATGTTTTTATTACTTTTCATGCCTTACTATACTATGATGTTTTTATCACTTTTTATGCCTTACTATACTATGACGTTTTATGCCTTAATATACTATGACGTTTTATGTCTTAATATACTATGACGTTTTTATCACTTTTTATGCCTTACTATACTATGATGTTTTATCACTTTTTATGCCTTACTATACTATGATGTTTTTATCACTTTTTATGCCTTACTATACTATGATGTTTTTAACACTTTGTATGCCTTACTATACTATGTCGTTTTATGCCTTACTAAACTATGATGTTTTTAACACTTTTTATGCCTTACTATACTATGACGTTTTATGCATTAATATACTATGACGTTTTTATCACTTCTTATGCCTTACTATACTATGACTATTTTATGACTTTTTATGCCTTACTATACTATGACGCTTTTATCACTTTTTATGTCTTAGTATACTATGACGTTTTCATGCCTTACAATACTATGACGTTTTTATCACTTTTTATGCCTTACTATACTATGACGTTTTATGCATTAATATACTATGACGTTTTTATCACTTCTTATGCCTTACTATACTATGACTATTTTATGACTTTTTATGCCTTACTATACTATGATGTTTTTATCACTTTTTATGCCTTACTATACTATGATGTTTTTAACACTTTTTATGCCTTACTATACTATGATGTTTTATGCCTTACCATACGATGACGTTTTTATCACTTTTTATGCCTTACTATACTATGTCATTTTCATGCCTTACTATACTATGACGTTTTTATCACTTTTTATGCCTTACTATACTATGATGTTTTTATGCCTTACTATACTATGATGTTTTTATGACTTTTTATGCCTTACTATACTATGACGTTTTTATGACTTTTTAGGCCTTACTATACTATGATGTTTTTATGCCTTACCATACTATGACGTTTTTATCACTCTTTATGCATTACTATACTATGATGTTTTTATGCCTTACTATACTATGATGTTTTTATGACATTATATGCCTTACTATACTAACGTTTTTTATCACTTTTCATGCCTTACAATACTATGACGTTTTTATCACTTTTTACGACTTACAATACTATGACTTTTTTATCACTTTTTACGCCTTACTATACTATGATGTTTTTATCACTTTTTATGCCTTAGTATACTATGACGTTTTATGCCTTAATATACTATGATGTTTTTATCACTTTTTATGCCTTACTATATTATGATGTTTTTTTATCACTTTTTATGCCTTACTCTACTATGACATTTTCATCAATTTTTATGCCTTACCTTCTCTGATGTTTTTATCACTTTTTATGCCTTACTATACTATGATGTTTTTATCACTTTTTATGCCTTACTATACTATGACGCTTTTATCACTTTTTATGTCTTAGTATACTATGACGTTTTCATGCCTTACAATACTATGACGTTTTTATCACTTTTTATGCCTTACTATACTATGACGTTTTATGCATTAATATACTATGACGTTTTTATCACTTCTTATGCCTTACTATACTATGACTATTTTATGACTTTTTATGCCTTACTATACTATGACGTTTTTATCACTTCTTATGCCTTACTATACTATGACTATTTTATGACTTTTTATGCCTTACTATACTATGATGTTTTTATCACTTTTTATGCCTTACTCTACTATGACATTTTCATCAATTTTTATGCCTTACCTTCTCTGATGTTTTTATCACTTTTTATGCCTTACTATACT